>NC_034410.1:66102966-66371112 GCF_002078875.1 Numida meleagris | reverse complement strand
CCCGAGGGGGCGGTGTGCCCCCAGCAGGGGCCCGGCCCGAGGGGCGGCCGCCCGACCCCGCCGGCGGGGTGGACGCCGTGGGGCACCTGGGGTGCTCGGAAGGTCTCTGCGGCTTGACGTCCTGCCTCGGGGCACGGCGGACGCGGCCTCACTGTGCTCTGTGTCCTCCGGGGATGACCCATGGGACTGCCAAAGGCCGCACGGGGCAGGTGCTCCAGCCCAAAACTTTGGCCTTGGAGACCTGCGGTCCCAGCTCTGGGCTTGAACCTGCATCGCTGCTGCACCTTGCCATTGGCAATAGGTGTGCGCCTGGCAGGCGTCTCACTGTAGGGAGCGAGGCCTCCATTTCGATTGCTACATCAAGGCCTATGTCTGCCAAAGAGCACAGGACTTGTTCATCCACTGCCTGCAAAGACAACGACCCTCTTTTTATCAGTAGGAAAATTAAAAGCGCATGTACCTTCTGCCATCGTGCATGGGGCAGGAGGGCAGGTGGGAGGAACGACAAACCTCTTTCCATTTGTCATGGCATTGTTCTGGGGCAAGCAGTTGCCCATTGTGTGAGAGCAGAGCCGCAGGTCATCACGGTGTGTCAGCTTCGTGAAGATGCTGGCTGTAGAGGAGGCAAATCTCCATCGAAAGTAAAATAAACAGGTTTCACAAAAGCCTGCTGAGGTGTCTTCCCCTTCCTTCTCCCTGCTCTCCTCTACAAGGAGCTAATGGCCAAGCTGGGTCTCAAGCTGAGCTACCACATCGAAGCATCTATAAGGGACACACAATTATGACTCCAGGTGCTGCTGTAAATACTGAAAACTCAGTTACTGCTCTCAGGATGAGCATTCCAAGCAGATTTTCAGACCCTGCAGTGTTTCTTAGATCAAAGTGTTCTCATCAAATAATTGAAAGAAAGCTGAGGGAAACCACCCGGGCTCAATTCCCCCATCAGGCCTGCCCCCAAAGTACCAGTCATCAGCATCTCTAACTTCTCATCACCGATTCACACCACAGCCATCCTCTCAGCACACGCATTTGGCTTTCATTTCCCCACAAGAGGCTGGCAGGGTGGCTCAAAAGGTGTCAGTACTCTTCCTGCTCTGCACCCAGCTGCATGGGATACAGCACGCAAGATGGCCAGTGTGGGGGCAAGGATCTCGCTCCAGGCCTGGGGACTCAGCTGCAGCTGTGCTTCTGGCTTGGTGTATGTTGTTGATATGGTTAAGGAGTGAAGGTGAATTTGCATCACAAATTTGTGTGACATCCTGTTTCTGAACAGACATCTCAGGTTTTGGAGGTGTACGTGCCTTGGTGCGCCAAGTCCCCATCACTGCCTAGGTCAGTTCCCCTTTTCTCCCTAGAAAGCAGCTGGTCACCAGAGCAGCACTACAGCATCAGCTCCATGAACACAGGAGTGGAAAATGCATCACAAAATGGAAACAAATGTCTCATGAATGGCAGGCCAGCACTGCTGCAAATGATGTTTGCCAGAGTCCTGAGACCATACAGATGTAGAGAAAGATCATAGAATTGTAGAATGATTTGGGTTGGAAGGAACCTTGCAGCCCACCCAGCCCCAGCCCCTGCCATAGGCAGAGTTACCACCCATTGGATCAGGCTGCCCAGGGCCCCATCCAGCCTGGCCACACAACTTCTCTGGGCAACCTGTTCAATGCCTCACCATGATAACCCACCAAGCAGTGCCGAAGAGCACACTGACTTTGTTAATTTTTTTACCACTGCTGCTTCTGTGGTTTTCTCACTGCAGCAGAGCCCAGCTGAGAGTGGGACACCTGCATAGATCCTGTCCTGGCCTAGCATACAGCAAAGAGCTGAGTGCTTGTGCACCAGCATGCAGACCCAGCTCTGTGTCCTGAGGGGCTGCTGTGCGTGCAGAGATTTTAGCATCTGACTCCCTCTGCTGAATGGGATTAAAGTTACGTACGCGCACGACTCCTCGCAGAAGTGCTGCCAAATAGATACAGCAGACAAAGGGAAGGAGAAAGGAAGCGTAATTATTCCCAGGAGGATTCTTGTGCTGCTGGTGTCATCCCCCAGGCTGCACCTATTATAAGAGTCTGTTCATCTCCAGGGAAGAAAGCTTAAAAAGTTCTCGGCAATAAGCTTAGAAGAAAGGTGATAAAAGTACAGCTTCAGCTTGCTCCATGCAGTTCATGATTATAAACCTCTGTTCGCAAGGACTCAGATTCATAGAAGGCAGCGAGTTCCTCGGTATCACCCTTTTCAGTGTGTCCCTCGTAAAAACTGCATGCAGTGGGTCATCCAGTGCAGGGGGCACCCAAAGGCAGAGTGAAAGCGGTCCTGCGCTGCATTCTGCTGCGGGTTGCTACGCTCACCTATTTTGTGGTGCTGAGGGACCCTTTTCTCCATCTAGAAGCTTCTGACAATTTTTATAAACATGTCAGGTGTAACAGTCCATTCTGGCAAATTGCTCTCGGATGCGCTCACTCAAGCACGGCTCATATCGGTGGGGTCCTGAGGAAATACTATTCATGGGAACAGCAGAAGAAGTCCCTAGAAGTGCTGGAGACCCACAGCAGAGGTAACTTATTCCTGGTTTCTGCATTACGATCACCGGAGGGACCTCTAATAGGACATATATCTGTGGGAGCTCAGTGTCAAACTTTCCGCTCCAGGCAGGAGCAAGTCACCAAATAATCATAAAGCTGAACTGGAGCTTGCAAGCGTTTTAAAAATAATCAGTACACATGGGATTAATTCCTCTTAGTTTCTGAGCCCACAATGTAGAATTAAGTCATGTTCCCAAGGTTTATTCTGTTACTAAGAGGCCTAGGAACTTTTTTTTTTTAATCCTAGTTTCCTTGAGAAACAAAGTTTCTATGATCATACTGGCTATCTTCCTTTCTTCCTCTTTTCCTTCAGCAGTTTTGGAATCTTCTGGCCAAACTGTCAGAGCGGGAGAAATCAGGGACAGTATCAGGGACAGTAATGACTCCTCTTCCTTCTTTTTTCAATCACCAACAGGACAGAGTGAAGAAACATCTCTGAGCCCCCCACACAAGAGGCAGGGAGGATTTGGCTGCTCTCCGCTCTGTTTGGCAGCCAGCAAGCACACATGCATGAGGTAAGTAACCAGCCTTCCTAGCATGCACTGCTCACCTAACGTCTGTCAATGGAAAAATGAAGGCTGCTACAGTCTCACACCTCTGGGGCCAATGGAAAAAAAATGCACTTGCCATAATATCACTGCTGAATCAGGTTCTGTCAAACCTCCCACCTTGTATGAAAGCTCAGCTAAAGACCATTGCCTAAAATTGCAAGGCAAAAATACAGCCCATGGAGACTGAAAAGGCATCAATTGGTGAATGCAGTTCTGCCCTACTGGTCACATGTAATTGTCACTTCTCATATTGATACCCTGTGATAAAACCATGAGGAATATTTTGGCTTAAAATCTGATGAGCTTCTACACATTCCCCTGTTCTCTTCCTTAAAATATTATTTTATTGCACACTTCTAAATATTGGGCAGAGTGAGTATTTTTACAGATTGCTAACCTGAAATGGATATGTAGAAAGGCTGCTTATTCACAGTAATTAAGTTTAATAAATTACTTTGATCCCCCTAGAATCATAGAACCATTAAGGTTGGATAAGGCCACAAAGATCATCTAGCCCAGCCGTCAACCCATCCCTGCCATGCCCACTAACCATGTCCCTCAGTGCCACATCTCCCTCTCCCTCTCTCTCAAAAAATAAAAAGTAAAAAATCCAGTTAAGAGGAGAGTCCTCTGCACTCTGCTAACACTGAAGACTTCCTGCTGGAGATGGTTAATCTGCCTGTCACGGGGGGGAGGTGACAATGAAATTCTGTATTCACTTGCAACCCATTCAGCCCACTTTTTGTCCTAAGGTTAGGTTCAGAAATTTGACCGATGATCTTCTCCTGTGCTGGTTGGAAAACACTCATCTGTTATCCACAGCTTTAAAAAGGAAGATGCATAGACATCTTTTGGCACAACACTGAGGGAAGTTGCTCCTTCAGTATCTATCAGGTGCCTCCTTAATCACAGGAAAGCTGTTCCAGGAGGTGATTCAGAGCAGGAGACCAGCTTGGATGCTGAGTCACCTTCTGCCCAGGCTAATCTCCCTCCACAGACAACAGAGGGGTAAAGGCTTCCTGAACTGGAGCTTATGCCCAGAGATAGGCAGCATAAATAGCCTCCCAGTGCACGAGAGCATATGGGCATACTGATTCATCCTCCATCTCCCTGAAAGTGATGATCCTCCCTAAGCCGCCTCGGAGAGCCACTGACCCCATGTCCCACCTCCTGGGTGCCGCCAGCACCACTGCCTCACCGCAAGGCTCTGGGCATCCTGCATGGATGTGCCTGCAAGAGGAAGGCCACCAGCTTTCATCAGCAGAGGAAGGAGATCTCTGGAGATCCTCCTGCCCAACCTCCTGCTCAAGGCAGGGTCAGCTATGCAGGGTGCTCAGGGCTGTCTGCTGCTGGATTTTGATCTGGATTTACGGCCAGTGCACAGTGCTGGATAAACAAACCAGTGGTGCTACCACAGTGGTTAATCTCTACAGTCCTGGATATTGTCTTTGCTGCTGCAGCTGTCAAGAAATGAGAGAGAAAAAAGGAGTTTAGGAGCTCTGGCAATTTTCTGCTGAGCTGCACTTTTATCTCTCCTTGCTCCATCACTAGGTAATGCTTAGACAATACACCAATACAAATCAAATCTTGATCCTTCATTTTGTACCATGCATCAATACAGAATCATGCCTGTATCCTCTCGATAATTAATAGGGCACTGTATATTAAACAAAAAAGTAAATATCTACATGGAAAAATATTCGCACATCAGTGAATTTCAATAACCAAAACTTGTTTTTTTGTTTGTGTGTGTGTGCGTGTGTGTGTTTAAGCCTTTTCTATTATCCAAAGCAACGCTGAATTTGTTTCTGGGCATTATCTATATTGGAAGTCCATTAGTCAGACAGCCCTTCATTCATCCACGTTAATTCACTGTCCTCCTCCGAGGTAGCTGAGGTTTAACCGAATTACTGCCTTCATATACAAATGCAACACAAATAAATGACATGGAGATATTTCACCATAATTTAATAAGTACAACAACTACTTCATTCACTGTTTGTGACTTCCATATCAGAGCGTCACGATGCTCCTTTGGCACCAGCTCACAGCAAAATAGATAATTCTGTTGCTGACAAAAAGCTCCATTAAAAAGAATGTTAAGGTAGCAAACACGAGCATTCAAAATCAGGGAATGGCTGATTGTGTAAGTCTCTCTTGACATAATCATACTCTTCAGCAACATGAGTCCATGCTGCTTTTCACATGATGCTAGGCTCCCCACCAGCTCTGTGGGATCACAGTAGCACAACCCTCTTGTACTCCCTATTGCCAACCTCCCTGGTCACCTGTCCATATGCCACCACACCAGCTGTCCTTGTGCCCTCATCCCTACTCTCCAGCCCTGGGGGGGCTCATTATGCTTTCTGGCACGACCTCCTAGTTTTTCTTGACAAGCTGTTGGTCACATGTGACCCCATCTCCTTGGGCACCAGTTTCCCACCGCCAGCTCCCAGATCAGGCTTCTTAGAATACATATCTTCTCCACCACAAATCCTCAGCCCCAGTCTTGCTCTCTGGGCTGCTTTAGTCCTATTTATGCCACCTGCAGAAATCAAGGACCCTTCCTCCTTGCTGTTTTGGGTCAAGGAGATAAAAGTTGTAGGGCTCAGGCCTCTGTGCCTGTGCAGCAGGCATGAAGAAAAAGGTGTTGGCAGAAACCTCCTGCTGAGTCCTTGAAGCCACGGCACTGTCTCTGCAGAGGAAACATCAAGCAGGTGCCTACCAGGTGTGTGCAAACTGTGATTTTCCAAGGACACATAACTTGGCTGAATCTGGATATTTTTCATAGGAGGTACAAAAAAAAAAAAAACATGCCAGAAACCAGATTTTACACATATCTTATCACTGGCTTCCTAAAATTCCTGGCTTCCTATATGTTCCATGAGAAACTGTTTTGGGAAAAAACATTCCTAGGAGTTGAATGGTCAGAAACACCTCTCTAGAAGCAGACTGAAGTAATCATCTGGCACAGAAAATGTTAGCCCAAAGGGCTATGGTTTAAAGAAGATGAAGAATATGCAAAAGAGTGGTGCAACTCAACTCACACTATAACTAGAGCAAACTGAGTAAGAGAAAGATTATTTTCTCTAGCCTGACAGAAGTCCCCTGTGTATTACCTTTAGGGTAGTATGAGTCCACAGTTCACGTTATAGGCCTTGCCTTGTGAAGATGAACCCGCACTGCATCAATACTCTAAGCATAGATCATTATCACCAAACCAGCCAGCCAGCACTGGGTGTTTCACGCCCCTTGATTGGTGTTATAAAGTCAGGTTAAACACTTGGCTCACATCCGACAATGAAAGTCCAGCGATCTCAAGGGAGATCAACCTTTATTTAGCAGAGAAATTAAAGTGGGATGTGGAAGTCTGTGTGTTTATACAGACTTGTTTCTACATTTGCCTGATTGTGCCTGCTGTTGAGTGCAGGAGTAGCTATCTTGAAAATAGCAGCTATCACGCTTATCTGAGCAGCATTACTCACATGGCTAAGAGTTAACAGGATTAGGACCAAGGGCTGAAATTTCAGCGTGGAAGCTGAAGCATGCATGGGAAAACAAGCATGCTGGGATGCTGATATGCTCAACGCTATCATGGCAGCAGTGAATGTGCTTCATCTTAACACTTCCTGAAAATGATATCATTTATAATTAACACTGCAGCTGTGGATTCATCGCCATTTAAAATGAATAACAAAGCTCTTCAAGAAATCCCATGGATTTTCTGGGATAGACAATATGGCTAGTTAAGCATGTGAAAATGAAGTAAATATTTATTTGTTTATTATTTAGACTGCTGAAAAGGAAAGAACCCTGTATATGCATCAGCAGAGGGGATGGCACTGCTTGTACCCAGGAATACATTAAACATTATCCTGTCCCCATGAGACATTCAGATCGAGCTCTTGTGGCTGAGGCAATTCCTGCACAGTAGTCTTTCAGTCAGGGCCTCACCCTGCAGTCCTCGCACCCCTGGAAGAAGTTTGAGGGATTTCACCCTTGTTGAATTTGAAGACAACAGGAGTATTCATGCAAACTAATGTCTTCAGGACCAGACCTGCCAAGGCAGGGCTGTTCAAACCTAGGTCAGCGTGTACAGTTTGTTCTTCCCACCTCCCGACCTGCTGAAAACATGGTGCTGGGAACATTTAGGACCCCACCACCTAGGAAGCCACTGGGGCTGTAGCAGCACAGGCACCCGTGCTGGTATGGCCTCCACCTCTGGGACACCCACAGTCACAGCAGAGCTGTGTGTGATCTACAGCAGTGCTGCAAACATTTTCTAAATTACTGTCTCTTCCTAGCCTCGCTTAGTTAATACGTGACTTTCCAAACAACCTGTGTATGGACAAAGAGGGAATAAGCTTCTTATCAAGCTAATAGGTGATCTTGTAAATAATCGCTTGCCTAGAGCTCCTGTACTCTAGTCAAGTTTGTACATGCTTTCTAGCACAGTGCCACTTATTTCACATTTAAGACTGCTGCCAGAAAACATGTACAGAGGTTCCTAGTTCAGACCTCTGGGCTGTGAGGCTCACATGATCCATGTGTCTAATGTCAATCCTGTGAGATGTCAGCTTTTAAACATGCCTCTGATTTAAAGAGAGTTGTTTAAAACCCCT
The DNA here is from genome assembly GCF_002078875.1 of Numida meleagris. Lineage (NCBI taxonomy): Eukaryota > Metazoa > Chordata > Aves > Galliformes > Numididae > Numida > Numida meleagris. Next base: position 66,363,354 of record NC_034410.1, on the reverse strand, counting down.
TCTTCGCTCCTTCATTTAAGAACAAGCCTCCTTAGAAATCAGGCTGAAGAACAGGAAGACATGGCTGAAGGGCAAGGAAAGAGCCCAAGCCTCATTTCTGAAGTCAAATGGGACTTACTCCCTGAAATCACTAGGAAGCTTTTGGAAAAAATCACTGTGTTACTGTTTGGACTGATAAAAGTTATCAGTGAGAAAAGCTTTTCTTTTAAATATCTTTCTAGGCTTGGAAAATCCTCCCTGTGCTAAAGGCAGAAAAGGTTCAAAGGCTTTATCTGTCTTTCTAAGAAACTACCCCACCAATTCAATTGCTTTGCCAAACAAGTTCTCTGAAGAGTCCAAAGGGTACGCTTGGGTGCAAGCCTCACAAGGGCAAACCTTTCAGGGCCACACCAATGCCCTTAACAACTAGTATTATTTCCATCGACTGCAACAGAATTTGGACTGTCCCTTAAGTGAGTTACTAAATATCTGCTAGAGGCCAACTGTCTGCAAAAAGACAGATGACAAGGAAGGATATGGAAAAGGGAGTACGTCTCTCTTCTTTGCAAGGACGGTTAGTCTGATTCTTGGTTATTTTATACCAATACGCCTGTTTCAGCATTAATAATGGACCAACCTGCAGGAGGAGTTCATAGGCGGGAGCCTGCCTGGGGGTTGTAATGAAACTGCCAACTTTCCACCAGGGAGAGAGCAGGGAAGCTGCCTAAGGCAGAGAGGCTTTGGAGAATGCTTCTTTAAGGCTGAAGTGCTAAAGAATGTTTTGCCCATTCATCATCCTCAAAGAGAAGTGCTTGGCCGCACTCCACGGAGGGAGGGGAGAACACAGCAACTGGACCCTCAGCAGCCGACGGGGAAAAATAATTCAGAAGGAGCATGAATAAATAAGATAGAGTTTGCTAGTCTTAATATTACATGGCTTTCTTCATTCTCTCTGTCTAATATTTGAATTCCCTTCCAACCATTTTCCTTTTTTCCACTAGGCTCTTCCTATGGCTTTCACCATTTCTTAGCCCCTGTCCTCCATTCTCGCTTTCCTATGGTGTCTTCATATTCTTCCCATATTCTGTATCACCTTGTCCTTTTTTTTTTCCAGTTTTTCTCATGGGTTGTTCTCTCCATCTTTCTCTCCCTTTAAGTCCTACATTGCGTTTTTCATCTTACTTGCATGTCTTTCCCCTCCACTGGTTATTTTTCTACTCATTTCTCTGTCTCTCTTTCAGACTCCTTTCCAAACCATCTTGACATATCTCTGTGATGCTTCACAGACCTCCAAGCCTCTATTATCTTATCCTCTCCCAAGCAAATGTTTCCTTTCATTGTTATTTTCCCAGCTTTTAACAAAGAAAAGTCATAGACTCCACGCCATTGGCTTATGCTCTAACTGCAGAGCTGCAGCTACCCTTTTCCAGAAGCCTTTCAGCTGTTTACCAACATCCCAAGGACAACAACCCAGTTAAGGAGATGTGGATCCTCACAGCAAAACTTCCTCCGTGGGAGAAGTGACAGCAACATACCAGCGTAGGTCATGTCTGCCCAAAGCTTATTGGAAATAAGGACATTACTAATTAAGTTACAACTATAGCAGTCAATACATGCTAGGAAATTCATTGCTAAAGGGCTCTGGACTGTGAGTTGGGCTGAAAGCTGCAGGCTCTGGCCTTTTGAATTATGCGACACAGGTGTCTAAAAAAAAAAAAAGACCCTAAAAAAACAGCAAATGTGATAAGAGAAAATGAAGAAAGCACATTTAGGCAAAGCTTTCCAATGCTGCGTTCACCTAAGCATGGCAGAACTCAACTGCATCTTAAAGTCAAACACTCAAATATCAAATATGTCTCTCAAATAAGAGACAGACCAACTCCACTGAAACCTTCCTCTGCTTGGAACTTCACCTTTCCTACTCATTGTAACTGTCTTAAGCAAGTTGAGCTGCTCTCTGTGTAAGATTCATTGGCCCAGGACGCTTTGATTTGTTCAGTTGTGGCTTTATTGAAGTGAGATCAAGCAGCATCATTCTCATTTCCATTATTTTTTTTTTCTTTTCACCTCATACCCCATAATTCATTCCTTCCCTGCTGCTATGAAGGATAGTATTTGGCCTGAACTCTTGTAACCACCTTCCACATCCTCAGTGTGCTACAAGTACAGCACCCTTCCCCGGCCAGATCCAGATCCCTGGTTGGCTTGCCCTACCCTTTATTTTATGAAGAAAACGTCTCTGATGTGTGATGGCGGCTCCAGGAGGCTGCCAGGAAGCAAGGGAGGAAATGCTCAGATGAATGAGGAGAATCGAACTGTAAATCTGAGGTGGGGACGGAGCTCGCCTATGGTCCCTTGCTCCTGCTGCTCTCAGTGCAACCAGTCTTTGCCTCACACCGGATTATTTTCGAGCTGTGAAAACAGCTGCAGTTGCAAGTTGCTGCTTGCCAGAGCCTAATATTTCTCCTACCTGTCCAGACATCCCATATAACAAGAAAGTGCTGATGGCAGCATGACAAACCTCTCTCTGGGGCTGATGCTGCGTAGCCATGCCTGCAGCTGGAGCACCATCACAGCCTCATCAGCAGGTTGGTTCCTGTTGACTACATTTTAAGGCATAGGGGGCACACTGGTGTTGCCACAACATGAAACACAGAAGTAAAAACAGCAAGCATTTACAGAGTGGGGTTATTCTAGCTGCCCAGGAGATGTGATTTTTTTTTCACTCTGCTGGGTACGTGTAACGCATCCTCCCTTCTCATTCATCCAGGCGTAGCTTGTTAAGCGTTATACTGCATACAGCTCTCCATGCACCCACTGGTATTCTCTACGTGGCTCTCACACACTGACTGTCCCCCTTCTGGGATTATTAGCGTGGTGTGTTTTTTTTGTGTGATATCAGAAGAAGGTCTCAGTTTATGGCCCTGGTGTTAGGAGTCCTGCCTGTTATCTAACCCCAGATGTTTCTGCATGTTTATCAAGATGGATAAGCAGTGACAGTCACTCCCGAGTGATGCACCCACACCCGCACACCGATTGCTCAGGATGTGGAAGTTACAAATCTCTGCTTATCTGCTGATGGCTTAACTACCCTTTTCCCGAACGTGCCTCTTTCAGGAAAAATCCAGTAGCACAGTCGGGCTGGCCAGAGACTAAATTGCATCCAAATCTTCACCCTTGATGTAGCAATAATGTAGAACTGCAGATCATTTTATTTTAAAGCAACATCAATTTGCTCCTATCGCCGCTGTCTTCCCCAGGCGCCCAAGCCACAAACCAGCATCCTGGCTAGGTATCCCTGAGGTCACAAAGGTAGGAGACACTCACCAGCTCTCAGCACGCCTTCCCTTGGGTGCCCATGGGCTGGCCTGGGGTGCCTCCAGGAGCAGATAGCTGCCTTCAGCACCTCATTGCAATCACGGCCTTTGTCTGCCCATTCTCTCCCACCTCTGAGTCATTAGGATTCTCTTACGGTCCTTTGTCTCCTTATTTGGGTGTCTTTTGACGGTAATCCCGCTCCTTGTCTTTCTGCTGACAGCTCTGAACGGCTCAAATTTTTGTCTGGTTGTTCTGACTTGTCCTTTGTTTGCCCAGCCCGACTCCCCCCGGAGCTGCGTGCAGATGTGCTGCAGCGGTGATAACCTGCTCAGCCGAGAGCTTCCTCTGGCCTCAGACGGAAGTGGGGAGCAACACGGCAAGTACAGCCCCCCAGCTGAGCTGCACTCCTCTCTGCCCCAGTCCTAGAACATCTACAAGCACTGAGAGGAGGAGAAGGTGTCAATGTTATATTCTGCATATAAGCAAAGGGCACATGAAGCAATTGCTGCCTATACTACCCGTTTAAATGCCCGCCCTTCTGAGGGAACAACATTGGCTTGGACTGGTAGAACGGCAAGCCAACACACATTCATCACTATAATTTTATACAGCTGTGTTATTTTCACAGTTTATGGTGACACCATCTCATTTATGAAGTACACACAGCAGTTACACATATGGCTGTATTATTTCCAGCACTTCAAGAGCAATTAGTAATTTCATCGAGCTAACACTGTATTGCAGCTGTCCAAAATTTAGACAGTGCCATGTACATAGCTGTTTGTGTGCCTGAATTTGGGCCACTGTCTCCAAAATGTTTACCAGAGGTGTCGGGTGAAATTCTACACCTCTGGCTCCTTTTTAGTAAGGGTCCCTCCGCAGTTACACTTGGGATATGACAGAAGCTAAGTTTTTGTGGCTCTAAATTGCAATGTCATCACTTGTCTAAGAAACACTGTTTCAGCCCTACCCAAAGATGCTGTAAGACAAAACAAAGACCAGAGCCATCAGGCCCCCTGTTCACAGACCAGGAGATGAAAGTGTTCTTCTCATAGAATCAAGGTTGGAAAAGACCACTAAGATTATCTGGTCCAACCATCAATCCATCACTACCATGCCCACTAACCATGTTCCTCAATGCCACATCTACATGTTTCTTGAACACCTCCAGAGACAGTGACTCCAGCACCTCCCTGGGCAGCCTGTTCCAGTGCCTCACTACTCCTCTGAGAAGAAATGTTTCCTAATATTCAGCGTGAACCTGCCCTGGCACAACTTAGAGTCATTACCTCTCGTTCTTTCACTGTTACCTGGGAGAAGAAGCTGACCCCCACCTCACCACAACCTCCTTTCAGGCAGTTGTAGAGAGTGACAAGGTCTCCCCTGAGCCTCCTCTTCTCCAGACTGAACAATCCCAGTTCCCCCAGCTGCTCCCCACAAGTCTTGCTCTCCGGACCCTTCACAGCTTCATTGCCCTTCCTTGGATCTCCTAAAGGGCCTCAATGTCTTTCTTGCAGTGAGGGGCCAGAGATACCTCTGCCCATAATGCTTCTTTTGAGTCATTTGCTAGTACAATAAATGACTCTCAAAATTAAGGATCACTTTCCTAGGGAAAGAACGCTGCTAAGTGGGCAGGCTGGGCAGAAAGAGAAAAATGATACAATTTTCATGGGTAATTGTGCTTGCCAAAAAATGTGCCAGTTTGCACGTCACTGATTTATTCCAAGTGTGGTAGTCATTATCATCATAGTTTTATTCTGTCTAATGAGAGCTATTATCTATTGCTGAGAAGACTGATTCAAAACTCTGCTGTCAACTTCCATGCTGACTTTCACCAGCATTTGCATGACAGCCAACTTAGCAAAGGAGCAACTTGCAAAGGTACCAGAGCAAGCAGTTGCCCTTGCTTCCTCCTGAGCCCCTGCAGCTCATCTGAAACTCAGACCTTTTGCGGAGGTGTCAAACACCAGGAAACTGTGAAAATCGTGCCCCAGTTTTGCAATATGCAAACCAGAATAAAAACTACCTCCTGACACATTCAAAATTTGTTTATAGTCTTCTAGGCATTCTTCAATCCCTGAGCGGAAGGTACCAGTGAGGCATGGAGCATGGCGAGGCTTCCTCAGCTCCTGGGACCGCTTCTGAGATCAGAAGATGAAGTGGTCTCCAGGCCCCAAATCAAAATTAATAGATTTTTCTAGCAGTTCTGTCTTTCTCCATGCTCCATGAAAGAACGAGTCTATCCTTATCACTGTCCCCCTTGCTCGGCTAAGTAGAAGGGCAGTAAAATACTAAGAGCAGGAAATGAAGGCAGGTTCAAGGGGTCTCTGGGCACATTTCTTTTCACATGCTGACAAAGTCTTGCATTGAGTCAGCCTCTGACACAAGAGAAAGCATACCTTTTCTACTTGACTTTTTGGAAATTGCTTTTTGGGTTGCTCTCCCCTGCAATAACATTGACAAACATTGCTCACCATGCTCAGGCGACAGCACTTCGGCCGGCCCATTCAAGCAGTTGATGTTTCGATATTTACAGGCCATGTCTCGCCACTTGGGCAATGGGCTGAGCAGAAGTTTGTATTTAAAACCTTCCAGGACAAACTGTTCCCTTTTTCTTCTACTTCAGATGGAAATTTCCAGTGCAGTTCTGAACCCATCCCACCTTCCCTGTGTTCCTGCAGCCAGGTGGTCTCTGTGCAAGGCTGGCATTTCAGTCTGTGAAAGTCTCTTAGCCTCAAATTTTCCCTTAGCCTCCCTTCTCTGGTCATTTCCTCATCAAGAGCAATCACCTCACGCCAATTTATTTTTTTCTTTAATTAGGATGTTTTGACTTGAGTCAGAGTGGGAATGCTTCCCCTCATTGCACATGAAGGTTCATGTCCCCAGTCTTTTTACTTTGCAGTAAAAAGTATTAAATTCCTGAGCTACACTATGGTGTATGGAGTTCTAGGTTTAAACTGACCTGTTTCCTTCCTGTTCTGCTTATTGACTCATTTCCTTAAATCTAATTTGAGCTTGTTATTGAGTTTAAGCCTCAGAAAATACATCAGTAGTGTCCATAACATCCATTGATCAAACAGAAAGCGATGGGAGCCAAAGGGGAAAGATTTTCATTACTTTCACAAGAGAGAAGTACAAATTATTATTTTCTGATGGGAGATGGGAAGGAACAACAGTGGATAGCCATGGAGTGGGCAGTATCCTTCTTCCAGGTGGAACTTTACCTGTTGCTCCTGTGTCCAAGCACAATTCATATGAAATCCATAGAAATACTGAACCTGGATTCATGAAGTTTTCATCAATTATCTCTTTGGTAGCTGAGTATAGTAAAGATCCTTCCATATCACTTATAAAAGAATTAGAGAAGCTGAGAGTGCTTTTTTTCTGGAGCTGGGGAAACTAGAGGGAAACTATTTTTCACTTACACCCTAACAAATATTTGAGGAGAATTCTGGTGTTCACCCTATCTAGATCTCACTGGATATGTCACTTAAATGGAGTTTCTCCACTTTCTTTCTTTTTTTCTTTCTTTTTTTTTTTTAAAGAGTGTATTAAACTTTTGCATTTCCAGTTCTCCAGAGCACAGATTCCAAAGGCAAATGTGATCTCTCTTTTCCTCACTCAGGCAGCTATTTGCTCTGAGAGAAGCCTTTGAGTATAAATAACAAAGATACTGCAAATATTCTTTATTCAAAACCACCTGTAAGCCAGAAGTTCTCTGTCTCCCCTCTATCTGGTCCATGATTAAAGACATTTTTTACTGAATGCTTGCCCCTGGCTCTCTTTCAGCAAGTTTAGAGACTTAGATCCAATCAAAAAACTACTGGAGGAGTGGTTGGCTATGCAAGGTCAGCTGGGCTTGTTGCAAGCACCCAGTAACTTGAGCACAGTCTTTTCTGTCTTGAAATGGACCTGTGTAGGGATGTTATGACTTGATCTACAAGAAGGTGCTGTGGCTCCAGTTTTATGCCCACACATGAGCACAGATCAAATATTAAACTTCAGGCACCCTTCTTGCTACTCACGTTTAATTGCACCTGAACTGTCAAAAGGCAGTCTTTGATCATGGGCGAGTTTCAAGCCCTTGCTTGCAATTAAGGAAAATGTTACAGGAAGCATCAGGCTGCATTTGGAGTGGGAGTAAAGGAAGCTGAAGAATGCAGGTGCTCAAGCAGCAAAAAACATCCGGGCTCCACCCTTCCAACAAGTAAACTGCAGATAAGCATTGCCATGAAATGATGCTGATTCAATATTCTACCCTCAAATGCTGCCAACTGCATTTTTATCTGCAAGGTATTTTATGGACACCAACAATGAGCTCACAGAAAGGCCTGTGAGGTACGTGAGGTGTTATTACACCACCTATTAGGAGAATGCAGAACCAAAAAGACTGAATGTCTTGCCCAAGGCTAAAGGGTGTCAAGGGCAGAGTATTTATGTATCCTGCTCTCATAATGCCTTGTCCCAGTGACAGGATCTCAGCTCACTCCTGTAGATTCTTTACCAACAAATTCTGCATTAAAAAAAAAAAACAAAAAAACCCCACAGCATTTCAGAGGTTATTTGGTCCCATTTTCTGAGCATATTTCCTTCTGGAATGCTCTGAATGAAAGCTCTGGCTCCAACTGACTGATAGGAGGAATCATTAGAAAACAAAACAAATAAAGTACAAACGCTACTATTGTGCCTTAAAAAGTCGGAGTTTGCTGAAGAGATTGAGAAGATGCCCAGCAGCAGTAAAACTACTACTTTTTATTAGTAGTGTTATTGCCAAGGGATATTATCATTATCTCAGAGCCTTGGTGAGATGACTGGGAAAACATGCAGAGCAGTTTTGTCTAGGCCAGGCCTCACTATCAAAAAGCAGGACTTAAGGCCCTCATGTCTGCCTCAGCAAGAAAGCAGTGTCCTCCAGCTTCCTTCTAAGGGAAAAAAATCATTCCTGATACTTTTTATTATTACAGTTTGTCCTGGCTAACTTACACCTCAGGAAATGGAGAGGCATTGCCCTGGGCTTCCTTGCCCAGATGCATTGTGTCTTTGGTGCCCTAGGCCCTGTCCTCAGCACGTGCCTCCTAGGCCAAGCGGCCAACGTTATGCAAGTCATGCAGTAGCCAACAACAGCTCCATTAGCTGCTGAACCTCAATAAACTGATACCAGTAGCTTTTTATGGCAGGTAAACTACGTAGCCATTTCATGCTTTGAAGTGATCCCTCATACCGATATCACCGCCTTCCTTCTAGGGGTGATTGTGGCATACCTTAAACCTGCATAAGTCAAGGACAAATGTGCCTGTCTGCTCCATCCTCCAGGTATTTGGAAACAGAGGAAAAAAATCCCATGGCTGGGGCAGCGAGACAAGGTTTAGTGTGTCTGGTGGTCTTCCCCTTTGGGGAGCCTGGGGCGAAATGCTCTCAGGTGCCACTGCCTACTAGCAAAAGACCTTGGCAACGCAGGATTTCCCACAGTGGATTTGGTTAAAAGCTCTTACACTCTTCTGTTGCCCTAAGGGAGAAATGTTACCTAGAAGGCTGGTGCTTTATACATCAAAGGATGCCAGGAGATTTTTTTTCTTTTTTTTTCTTTTTTTTTTTTTAATTGCTCTGAGTAATTTTAAGCCAGACATTTTCATAAAAGAGTATCAATTTAAAATCCACTTCAGAGTTGTTGAATGAAGAAGCTAGGATCCAAAGAGAGGCTTAAGTAAAAGCTACAATGGGAAAAAAAAAAGAAGAAAAAAGAAAAAAGAAAAAAAAAACAAGAAAAAGAAACATGCAGAATATCTATTCCTCAGTGTTTGTTTTCCCTTGTGAGATCCTTCATAAGCTACTCTAAGCTGTAGTTTCCAACTCGTACGTGCTTGTTTCCAGGGAACTAAATACCAGGCCTCTAAGCTTTCCTTTACATGAGCGTAAGGCATGCTTGTAAATCTAACCTGCCTTTACATTTCTTCACAAGCATGTTGCATCTCCTACAGTTACCTAAATGAAACGCACAAATCTCTAAGCTAAACTGGCTCTTATGTCACTAACTAAGGTTTTATCTGCTTGTTGTTAGGGGTGACCGTGTGTCACAGATGGAAAGGCAGGGTGGTTGAGATGTACAGTGTAAGGGATTCATTATTTTCTGAGTGTCTCATCTGACCCATCTATAAATAAAAGGCCTGCTTCTCAAAGGGACGATCCTCAGCACTTTCTGAAACTGCTCAAGCCTTCCTTATGGGGTCTTCAGCTAAGCCCATCAACACAGAGCTACCAGGGTCATGTGAAATCATGTGAAATCAGAATACACATCCAAGTAAAAGACTCATTTTTTTAATATCAGCCCATGAACACATGTATGCCCACAAAAAGTGTCAAGAATGAGTGGGTTTGAGTGAACAGGGCAAAAGAGGCACTAGAAAGACAAACTTGGTTGAAAATGCAAGTACTATACAAACAAGTGCGTACACAGATATACATAAAAGCAAAAATACCCCTAATGCTGGTGGTTCTTTTCTCATACCCAAGAAACAGTACAAAGGAAAATGTTGAAATTTGCTTTTTTATCCTAGGGCCTGAATGTAAAGCATGCTAGAAAGTGGGTAGAAAGGAAAATGAAGCTGCATTGCATTGAATAACCCCCAAATGAATTAAAAGCAAACACACCAAAAGGTCAGCAAACAGATAGATGTGAATTCAATTCTTTTGCAATTTCATTTGCAATAAGTCATGCCATTACTAAAAGCACTGGAAAACAGATTCTGAAAAAAAAATATTTTCAGCAAGTGGTGTCTGCTCAAAAATAACATGCATTGTGGTGTTTACATTGTGGCTCCACAGGGCTGCTTCCTGAGCGAAAGGCTTTGAGCTGCCTCCCAGCTTCAGCAGGACAGGATATAGCATATTATTCCCAGGATACCCCAAGGCTACGATGTCTGTTTCAGCCCAGGAGAAGCTAAAAGTGCCAATCAAAATGGCTGTAAACTAGAAGCTCCCAGGTCCTGCTCCGGCAGTTATCAGTCTGCTGGGTCCTCCTCCATCCCCTAAGTTAGCTGCTCACCCACCTCCTGATAGTAACCACAGAGACAATAACCCGGGAGGGAAATCTGAAGAGCAGAGCTCTGAGAGGCATATGGGTTTGCGCACAGCAAGACTGTCCATCAGACCCAATGAAAAGGCATTTTGAGGTAGCATTATGTGCACATGTGCACCATCTGTGCATTATGTGTACATTTAGTATCATACATACTAAATTATCACAAGCTTAAGTCCTAAATTTATATCTATTCAAGATAACTAATGTAGTTGGAAGAAATGAACTGCAGAGGCATGCGGTGAAGTGCATCTGCATTGATGCAATTTTTCACAATCCTTTTCTGCACAGCCTTTACATTTGTCTCTGCCCAAAAAGCCTCCTAACATTCCTCAAACCTCAGCAGTTGTGAAGAACCAGATTTAGCCCAGTGAAGAAAACTGAAGGGTGAAAATTGAGATCTGAAACTGCCTGAGCTCAGAGGAGGCTGCAGCCTCTTGGACAAAGGGATTTCATCCAGAAATATCTCTGGTAAATACCCAAGTAGCAATTGTGTCAGTTCTCATATTGCTTGGGGTCAAAGGAGGAGCACTGTTTTCAGGTTAGACATTAGGAAAAAATTCTTCTCTGAAAGACTGGCAATACATTGGAACAGGCTGCCCATGGAAGTGGGAAGTTCCTGTCCCTGGAGATTTTCAAGAAAGGGGTAGATGCGGCACTGAGGGACATGGTTAGTGGGCTCAGTGGTGGTGAGTCTACAGTTGGACTAGGTGATCTTAGTGGTCTTTTCCAGCCTTAATGACTGTATGTCAGGAAACCAAAACCAGCTTGGGTGGGCATTCTGTTCTGCCCAGTGATAAACTGCCTCTTGTTCAGATGCCCTACCTCTTTGCCTAGGATTTCTGACATAGAAATTCTCATTTTCGGGCAACAGTGGGGCTGGTTCTCTAAAAGCAACAAATCAAGGAGCTAGCTCCTTTCCTATTGAGGTGTTGCAAGTTTTCTGTTACTTGGATGAATTATTCAGGTCACAGTTAGTGATGGGCATGCTCTTGGACACAATTCGCTTCTTCAAAGCACAGTTGGATAATGCAGCTTGTAGTCCCTGGGGGTCCCAGCTACTTCTTGAAGTCCGCTGTAGCCTAGAATTGCCTTAAAAGAGACATTAGACCTAATTCAGAAAGGCAAATTTAGTCCAATATTCTAAATGCAACTACCTTGTTGTAAGCTGCAGCTTTAATTAACTTGAAGTACATTATTATGAAAGACAGCAGTGACAAACTACTAAACAACCTCCCCCCTCCTGAGGATTCCACAACGCAGAAACCAACCTAATGCTTAACCTTGCCAGTCACAGCACTCTATTGACACAGGCAATTATAGGTAATCATAGCAATTACTAATAAAGCGCTATCAAAGATAATGGAAAAGGGGCAGTTTACAACGCCTGCTTAAGATGATCCAAGGTTGTGGCAAGATGTGACCAAGAATGACAGCTGTGCTAAGTGCCAAGCCTTTCTCAAGGCCTGGCTGTGGTCTGCGTGGCAGAGCTGGAGCCAGGGACGTCATGGCGGCTGCAGCTCCTCACAGGGAGTGGAGGGGCAGCGCTGAGCTCTGCTGTGACAGCGACAGGGCCCGAGGGAACGGCATGGAGCTGTCAGGGGAGGGGCAGGTTGGGTTAGGGAAAGTGGGCATTGCACTGAGCTTGCCAGTGTTCAAGAAGCAAATGGACAATGCTCTTGGACGTAGAGTCTGATTTTTGGGTGGTCCTGTGTGGAGCCAGGGGCTGGACTCTATGATTCCTGTGAGTCCCTTCCAACTTGGGAGATTCTATGGTTCAAGTGCAGGTGCTCAGCAGGCCCCTAGCTCCCTGGCATTGCCCCTCCAGCTGGTCTTTGGTCCCTGCTAAGCAGGAGATCTCGCAGCTCCCCCAGCCCTGCTGAGCTTTTTGTCCACAAGGCTGGATCCTGACTAACACAGAGCAGTGGGAATTGGGTGGATCCTCACCTCCAACACCAGGCATGTTTGCAAAGGTGAAAGATCAAACTGCTGGGCCTTCTACTGCGGGTCACCTCTTTAAATGGCCATGTGGGAATGGAGAAAGGGTGTTTTTCAGGCTGACCTGCTGCTTTCAGAGGTTTGCCTTTTACCTCAGCCTCTGATTGATTTCCCACACTCTACATTAAAATATATATATAAGAAAATGGTAGCTCATGTGAGGGTGACAAAGATCAGCAGCAGCAGTCTCTATCCCGAGGAACAGCTCATATGCACTCCCGTGACTTCTGTCAGAGCAGCTACATTAAGATGGATGTTTCCCTCTGTGAGAAGAAAACAAGTTTTTTTAATCTGCTGCACATCACTTATTTAACCAGCATTCATCTAAAGCACTGGTTCCCATGGCCTTGGGGGTTATCCAGTGGGGAGTCCCTCTGAGGACACTGACACCAGCACAGAGGGTAGGCAAAGAGCTTGCCACCTGGCCCACGTTGTGGGGATGGGAGTTGCATAGGGTGCAGCAGAGGAGATCAGCCTGAACAACAGCAAAACTTACCTTGTTTGGTTTGTTATATTAAATGCACATAAAGGAGAAGAGTCCTAGCAACACGCAGGGAAGAAAAAAGTTCAGCCTTGGCCCACAAGCAAAGCAGGGAGTAAAATTAATGCTCCCCTACCTGTCTTCTAACGTTACTTACTGATCCTCTGAGCTGGACCCTGGCTCAATTCCCAGTATATGTAGCTTTATTTTTTCCTGCTGCACAGTCCCAACTATTTGTAGTCACAGGTTAAAGCAGATATTATTGGTTTTGCAGTCTCCTGTATATTGCTACAGAAGAATGAGGATTCAACACAGTACCATCTACGTGTTGCTGAGCACAGAGCAAATTCCCAGGGCTTTTTATTGGATTTTTCTATCTGGTATCAGGCAAATCACCCACAGGGATGAAAATTGCTGCAAAGTCCAAGAGGAGCAAAAGTTTCACAGTAAACGGCTGGATCAGTTCCAATAGGAAGACTGGAGCGCCGCCAGGCTGCCATTCCCCAAGCAATGATGGCTGGCATTTGCAAGCCAGGTCCCAGCAGTGCCAACTCAGGGCGACCAGCTGGCGGTCACTGCAGCACGCAACAGAGTAGGAAGAGTCATACAGAGCCGCTGAGTATGTGGCAGGAGGGCAGGAAGGAAGAGCACATCGCAGAGCAGCAGAATCTCCTTCCAGTCTGTGCACACAGAAACCACCATTCAGTTACAGAAAGCAGCATATGTGAGTACTCAGCTGCATGGCCCATGCATGAGCATAAATGGTCATGATATCTAGCTTGAAACAAGGGCTGGAGAGCCTTTTAAAACAAACACACTAGAAAATCCATAAAACAAAACTTTAAAATTGAGCATATGCTGGCAGTGTTTTTCATGACTTGCATGCTGACCAACTGTGTTTTGAGGGATGCTTTGTGGGAAAGGAGGAGCAGCCATCCTGTAATGTCCCAGCAAGGATAAGGAAGGCCATGAACCCTGAGCAGCGTGCATACTGCGGTACACACTCATACAGATTTGAGACTAGCTGTCAATGAATTACCCTGAACAACTGAGGCATCTTATCCACCCTGTGAAGCATCACTGTTATGAATATTGCTATCATTAACGTGACCACACACTGCCAGCAGGGACAGCATACAGTGACTACTTCCAAACATGCCGCATTTTCATAACATTGCTTTGAGGTTGACCAAGTAATCCTCTTCTGCAGGACACACTAGGAACTGCTATGAAATCCAAGTTTAATCTGTTCTAGTAATACAGAAGTCATGTGTGAGCAGCTGGAATAAAGCAGTTTGAGAGTAGAGCTCTGTAAACCATACTATCATAGAATCACCATAGAATCACAGAATGGCTCAGGTTGGAAGGGACCTTGCAGCCCACTCAGTTCCAACCCCATGCTGTGGGCAGGGCAGCCCCCCACCAGCTCAGGCTGCCCAGGGCCCCATCCAACCTGGTCTTGATCGCCTCCAAGGATGGGGCACCCACAGCTTCTCTGGGCAGCCTGTGCCAGTGCCTCACCACCCTCCAAGTAAAAAATTTCCTCTTTACATCTAACCTAAATCTCCCCACATTTGCTTTAAAGCCATTCCTTCTTGTCCTATCACTATCAGACCATGTAAGAAGTCACTCTCCCTCCTGTTCATAAGCTCCCTTTAAGTACTGGAAGGATATGAGACATAAACCACTTTGCCAGGCAGTCCCTTTTGACAGGGCATTTCCTGAACAGGATGAGGAACCAAAGTTAAACTCCTAGAGATCTATCAGCAGTTCTGAGGAACATGAATAATATCCAGGGCATGGGCAAGGAAGGATACAGTGCTTTTCCTCTAAGCTTTCTCTACAAATATTTCTGACCACTACCAGCATGATGGGTGTAACTTAAAATATGCTGGATGAGTAGACCAAACATATGGAAGAGCTGTTTACTTTAGCCTAATGGCAAGTTTATGCTTTCAATCTGTGTAGCATTGCTTTGGACTTAAATCTCAGCAAACAGCCCTTTTTTTCCGGACAGCCCCTCAGGTTGCTTTATCTACCTGTGAGGGAAGCACCCCCCTTCCTCCCTTCTCCACAGCATGTCTGTCTGCAAAAAATGAGGATATTCAGACCCATAAAATACTTTGCAGTCGCTAGAGGAAGCACGCAGTGTAACTCTGCACTGGAGAGTCGTCAGCAAGTAAGCATGGCTCTGCTATCTGACTCACTCAAAGAAACAAACTAATCCCTACTAGACCTCACACAGGAGGTCTTGTTATCATCTCTGGAGAGGTTTGGAGAAGAACATGTCAATGATCTCCTATAAACACAGCTCCCACCAAGGAGACAGTGAGACTAGCAGCCTGCTGGTGTGAGGAAAACAAGGGCTAAACCTGACCCACATGTTCATTATTTCAAGTCACATTCCCACCAGCGGTGCTGAAGTTCAAGTTTACCTCTTCCAAGTGCAGTTGGATCGAGTTAGCACAACACTATTAAGCTGTCTTGTTTCCATAACATCTGCTAAGAAGCAGATGCAGTGGGGTAATGGTAAACTTTGGTGATGTGAAAGCAAAGAAAATTCTAACTCAGAGCCCTTAAAAGATGAGAAGAGATAAAGGGGAAACAAGACTTCCTTGAGGAAGGGATGATGTATGGATATTGCAGTGTCAGGCTACGTAAACACAGCTGCAAATTTCCACGCAGAGTCAAGCTGCTTTATGGGCTGTTTATTATACATCTAGATGGATATCTCTTTATATACTTATTGAAAACAAATACCCACATAAAACACCCTTCTGTAAGTGCTACACAGGCCTTCGCGTAGCAAAGAAATTGCTACAAGTGAGATGAGGGAAATGCCTAATGCAGTATGACAAAGCGTTTGGATTGGAGTGATGACTAGAGGCCAGCCATCTCAACGAAATCCGTGGCACTTAGGTTTGCGTGCGTTACAGCTCAATGTTAACCCAGCACACCATGGTAACAACATCGCAGCATCTGCTGCAGTCCTGCAAGCACTGCCACTGTTGAGTCTTTTACACAGCAGCCTGAGGCCATCCATCATCTGCCAACATGCCAGTCAATGCACGAGGAAAGACAATTATCCAAGCAGATAGCAGCAGTACTGTTTCATTAGACGTGCAATAGAAATTGGCTATAAAGGAAATGTGGAGATAAAACCAAATAAAATCGGATGGCCTGGCAGGGGATCCATCTGGTTTATCAAAACATTTATGGGCTCGGTGTTTCGGTTTGCTTTCCTGCATGCAGCCGTAAGGGAAGCATGGCCAGGGGGATAGGTAACAACTGCTTTCCGTGGTACCAGGTTTTGGACCTTTTTAAGCAAGCTCCTTACAGATAGCTCAAAACTTGCAACCAGCAAGTTAGCAGACTGCTGGTCTCATACCAGTACCTCTCTAACACCTGGTAATCCATGTTCACCTCTATCCTTCCAAGACTCTTGGCTTGCTGTATTTCTTTTCAGCCCGAGCAGTACTTGAATTTCTGTCTGCATCACCTTCTGTGCCCAAACAAGGAAGAGGACAGGAACAAGTAGCCAAGGAATAGGGGCGCGTCTCCTTTCTGGTGGCTAACAAAACTTCACAGGAACTTCACTACATCACAGACTTCTCAGACAGGGGACAGCAGCCATCCAGCATCCTCATACACGGAGAGGAAAGTGGGGAAGGGGAACTGAATGCTCCCTCAGGAAGAAGAAGTGGTGGCAGTAGATGCAAACAGCTTCCTTCTGCTCCTGTCTCCCTCCATGGTCCTCTTTGTACAAGTGGCTCTGGGGAGCACAGTGCTAGGTGCAAGCTGCTGTGGGAGGAGCAGCATTTCTCACAGCTGAATTCTTGCCAGCCTGAGCTGAAGTTCATGAACTCGCTCAGCCTCTGGCCCAAGGCTGAGTTCAGCTGCATCTGTGGTCTGACGAAGCGCTCTGCATACTTGTAAAATCAGTTTCTATTTCAGCTGAGTCCAAGGCAGGAGCTGATTCCTCTTCCTGACTGAAGAATAGGCTTTAAGTTGTGTTTGCTAACGTATTAGAAGGGATTTGCTCTGTTAATTTTCACAAATACCAAGTCCCTTCTGCAGGCATAATATTTATTTGTACAGAAAAAACTGTAATTCGTCTAGGGAACACAGAGCTTCTCTTTTATTTCTCCATTGTCTCCAGATGAAGTGATCACGATCTGATAGCAGACAGCTCTTTATTCAAGTAGACAATAGCACAGTGAGATCTAATGATTGGAAACTTAGCTTGGAAACAAGATGCATTTTTTTCTATTATTCATCACAAACCATTGAGAGCCATTAGCTGCTAGACCAAACTACCACTGAATAACACAAGATCTTCGTTTCTGGATTCATTTGGTTAAAAATACATGTTCCTCTACAAGGAACGCTGTAGCTCTAACAACGTACAGGACTGAAGCAAAAATTACTCTGCAGAATGTTATGACAGGCATTACAGAGGTCAGGCTGGATGATCTAATAGTCCCTTCTGGCCTTAAACACTATGAATTATGGATGTAGGGCGCCTTCTCTGGAGAGCTTCACAATGCTTTGCCAACACCAGGGTGTGATCCACTCCTGTACTCTGAGCCAGCCGCAGGAGCACCCCAGCAACCCCAAAGCTGTGTTATATGGCTTTAGTGGCCACCTCTAAAGAGATAAGCTTCACTCACTGGGGAATTAAATATTTAAGACGAAGAGCTACCAGACTGATGTGGAAGAATTTCCCTTTTACAAACAAGGGCATACTGGCATTACAGGCCGTATCATCTGAGGGCCTGAAACCCCTCAGGACTTCTTGCCTTCCCTGCAAAGGTACCATGTTGCTTTGCAATGGTTGGCTTGGTGACCTCAAATAATAATATGGTGGTGAAACATCCTCTGATTTTTTCATCACAAGAAACAGACTGACCATCTGTCCCACCTCTCTGTCGTACAGGCAACCACAGGGAGAGGGAGGTCTGGGCCCTCCCAGCTTAGGTACTGCCAGACCAGCAGTGCTGCTGGGCAGCACATTGCACGTAGGGGAACACAGTCATGCAGACTCACAACAACAGTAACGTATTGTCATAGTGGGGAATAAAACACTGAGGTGCGGAGTGCTCTGCAGGAAGGATTTGCTTCTGAAAGCCCAAAGCACTCCAGCAAGACTACAGTAGCATAGATTCATAGAATCATAGACTTATTTGAGTTGGAAGGGACCCTTAAAAGCCATCTGCAACTCCCCTGCAATGAACAGGGACATCTACAGCAAGATCACGGTGCTCAGAGCCCCCTCCATTCTGACCTTGAGTGTCTCCAGGGACGGGACATCCACCACCTCTCTGGACAACCTGTTCCAGTGCCTCACCACTCTTACTGTAAAAATCTTCTTCCTTATATCCAATCTCAGTCTCTCCTCTTTTAGTTTGAAAGCATTTTCCCTTGTCCTATCTCAACAGACCCTACTAACGAGACTGACTCTTCTTTCTTACAGATCTCCCTTTAGATACTGGAAGGCCACTCTCAGGTCTCCCCGGAGCCATCTCTTCTCCAGGCTCAACAGCCCCAGCTGTTGAAACCAAATGGTTTCAAGCGGAGATGCAATAGCTTCAGAGGCCTTTTCTGCCTGACAGTGTGGGTTACTCGCCGAAGTCTGTAACACCAAGCTGGTGCATAGACACCGCAGTCACAGTGGAAGGCTTTGCAATCGTAGACCCAGTTTCCACACTGCTGAGACCCTTCCATTATCTCTGTACTTCTCAGATAAAGGAAGGCTGATTGCTCCATTACAAGCATTAATAGTGAAACACACATGCCAAAATTAAGGCTTGAAACAAGTGTAACTCTGGACATTTCTAAGGAAACTAATCGCTGCAGTATCAGAACTGCTGAAGCAAGGTTTGAGAGCAAAGAGCAGGGAATGACCCCCCAGTGCATCATCCCAGGGCCCTGCTCCAACACTGTGCAATGAGGCTGCTGCTCATGGCAAAGCAGATTGCATCAAGCCCCCTGAGGCATCCATCCCTCCACTGCAGTCATTAGACCACACATCCTGTAGGTGGAAAGTAACTGCAGAATGAGCCTGAATGGTGCTCTGCCTTATCCAAACCTGCTGAAGTCAATATTGCCACTAGCTGCAATATTTTTCCAATTAAGCCTGTAGCAAGTGCTTTCCAATGTGCTACTGCATTGTTCTTCACACCCTTTCTCTCTGCGAGCAGTTCCATTGCTTTTTAATATATACTTTACTATTAAGTCTTATTCTGACCCAAGGTAGTGTTTTCAGCAGGCACACATTGTGTGAGCAAACCAGCAACTTAACAGGCTTGTGATTTGCTGCTGCTCTTGTTAAGTAGAACAGAGAGAGCGCTCTCGTTTTCATAAAGCATTGCTACGAAAAGCACAACCTGTGAAAAAAAGTCAGGAAGTCTTTGCTCTGATCAAAGAATTTAGCCTTAGGTCTGCTATGAACCCTTCTGTAACTGAGTGAAAGAAGGGAGATGAAGGCCTTTGCCTCATTGCTGAGCCTTTTTATCTCCTTTTTGCTGAGGATTTCTGGCTTCTGGAAAGGACCGGGTCCCATTTCTTATCTGCAGCAGACTGTGCTAAGGCTGCATTACAGGAGTTATGGGGGTACGAGGCAGGTGGGAGCCATAAGAGCATCAGCTGTATCAGCGGGGATAGGGTTTAATGTTTCAGAATCATTGTGCTGAGGTTCTTCAAGACTTTGGCAAATAGACTGAGCAGAATACTAAAGCATATACTGAAACGCTTCTTTAAATGAGGAAGAAAATCCTCTGAGCTCAACAAAATGTATGTGCTTTGTCTCAGTTCCCTTTGTGCAAGGAGGGGTTCATCACCAATCTATCAGCGATGTGCTGAATTATGGATTGTGGAAGGCACAGCTACCACAACAGTGGAACTCTAAATAGCGTAAATAAAAATATGTGGACAGACACATGTAGCTGAAGGAGTTTTTAATTTAGTGAGGATAACCACAGTACACTGAAATAATTAAATTCACCCCCTCAAAAGTCTTGAAACTAACAGGGTAAAGTCGCCCCATTTCATCCTCTCCCATTTTATGATAATCACGGTCCATCGATGCATCCAGTTTTCAGAAGCAGAATTCTGCAGCCCCTTCTCTTCTTCTTCTGCATCCAAAAGGCAGAAACAACAGCTCAGTCTGAGCACAGTTAGGTCTGCAATATGACACTGGCTTTCTTCCACTCTGTTCCCTTTAAGTCAAACCAGCTGACTGGCTCCGGGATGCCCATCTCTGTAGAGCCTTTTCCCACAGCCTACAAGAAAGGGGAATTGCTTTAGTGGCTGCCTGAATCAGAACAGCACTTCTGGGATTTTTCACCCCCTCTCTCTGTGTGGAAGAGTCAACATAATAGTGCAGCATGACAAGATGTTGAGCCACATTGCCAAGACAACTTGCACACTTTGCATTTTTCCTATTAGAGATGCATCAGTGAGTATGGAACAGAAGAGAGAGAAAATAGTCCTGAGCTGTCAAGCCCAGCCCCAGAAGCCTTTGTGTTTTCATGTTAGCATTGAGATGGAGATTACAATACACCGATGATTTGTAGCACTCAAGTGTTGTAATAAATCTAGCCCCTTATTAAAACTGTTTTCCCAGGAAACAAACAAACAAAACAAAAAACACTACAAATGACCAGACCAAAAGTCCACCAAGTGCAGAGGCAACCGTAACCCTAAAACCAAAACTTCCTTTCAGATCCCTCCTCCTTGCTTTTCTGAGTTATTCCTCCAAGCTGCAGTATCAAAAATTGTAGGTTCCATTCCTTTTCTTAATACTAGGAAGAAAGAGATGTTAAATGATGGACGCTTTGAATACATTTTCAGATGTTTATATTTATTCTGAACTTAGAGCTGATTTTAGACAAGCTTGCCCAAGCTTTTTTAGTTCAAAAATTATACTAAAACTCAAATATGTGAATAACTACTGAGCTGGTATTTCTGAAAACACTTGTAAGAACTATTATAATGAAACACGCTTCAGTACCAGGCACCTACTTGAGTTGAATTTTATACGACTTTTGGCTGGTAAGGACGAAAGGGCAACAATTTACTACCAATAGCCATCCAGCAAGTGGATCGAAGAAGAAAACTCTTTGATCAAGAGAGAGGACAAGAAAATTCTCTCTCTGAATATTTTGGAGGATGAAAATTTGATATCACGGTTCTTTACCAGGGAAAGGGTTTTTGTACTTTATCTTTGCACCCCTCCAAATCCGATCTCTCCCTACATCCAACGCAAAAGAGAGCAGCATGAATCAGAGCCACGATCTGATTGTTGCTCCTTCTTGTTGCCCTTGAGCCCTTTCGATTTGCAGGGAGTGAGAAATGAGTTGCTCATTGCTGAGTAACATTGTGACCAGGATGAGCCTTTCTGGCCGCTCCAAAAAGCACAAATCCATCCCCTCACAAACTGAAGGCAGTTCATTCTAAGCCTTTTTAATTGTAAATGAAGTGTGAGATTATGGGGAAGGAGTACTGTATGATGTCAGGTGAAAATTGGCTCGATAATTATAAGTCAGAATAATGGGATTACCCTGAGAAAGCAAAGTATTAGCATTTAGCCATTACACAAACTACTGCTTTAATACTGACACAGTCAACTTAAACCCTTTAGGCCATTAGAAGAATTCACTCTGGGCGCTCTTGTTTTCAAGCAAATAACAAAAAGATATTTGGATTAACTACCCCACCCTCGCTGAAGCTTTTAAAATGCTGCTAATGTGCATCAGGGCTTTAATAACCTGTGACCTGTACTGCAGATGTTTGCTTTTACATGTCTACAAAATACAACCATGCGTTGGGTGATAAGCTACTCTCCTGGCAGAGATGAGGTTATTGGCTTTACTATTTTGTTGGATTTCTGATTGGACTTTTCTAATCCAGTATACTCTTTTTATAAAGGTTACATCAGGAAAACATACGCATTGCAGAACTGTGTTATCATCTACAAATCAAACCTTGGCTGTGAATCATGAACATCATACCTACTCGAGAAGAGCAAACATATGTATGTATAGGGATATGACAAATGAGTCCTTCATATTCATCTTGACAATTAATCTGGGGGATTTGCTTCCATTATATGGACACAGGAGAAAAAGGACAGGTCACAAGTTGTTTTCCAATGCAACAGCCCATTTTAGCCCCAGCAGAACAGTCAGGCTGAGATTTGCCAGGCACGCTCAGCAAGCAAAGGGGAGTATTTTCCATTAGCAAGAAAATTAATTGGAGGCTTGTTTTGAAATACAGCTGAGCAAAGAGTTACCCTCTGTTGAGATTCTGACTCCTGCACTGAACCATATTTTTCCACATAAACTTTCCTGCAAAAATAGCTTTTTCTCTGATAACTGTTTAAATATAGAATGCTGTGAAGGAGAGCAACTTTTTCTGAAGTAAATCACTTTTTAGCAAAACACTTTCTCTTTTGCCTTGCTTTTCAATTAAAAACGGTCTCCCAAACCACCTTTTTAAAGACCATAAAGTGAACTCTGGAAATGTTGGGATTTGGAGGAGCAGAAAGGGTCTGCATTAGATTTTCTAAAAAAGAACAAAGAAGTTGATTTCTCAGAGAAAAAAATCCTTTACACTTCCCTTCAGATTCACTACCATCTCTTTTCTAATTCAAAGTAGATTTTAAAGAAGAAAAATTTAGTTTCCACGCTCTTCAAACTCCTTAGAAGCATTTCTTGAAGAAGTGATGCTTTAGGGCACTGGAACAGGCTGCCCAGAGAGGTTCTGGAGCCTCCTTCTCTGGAGGTGCTCAAAACCCACCTGGACACTTTCCTGAGTGACCTGCTGTAAGGGAACCTGCTGTAGCAGGGGGTTGGACTCGATGAGCTCCAGAGGTCCCTTCCAACCCTCATGATTCTGTGAAGGTAGCCCAGTCTATCTCCAGTCAACCATCTGAGGCCCACATGTGATCTCAGTCATTTCAGCAGGATTTGAGAACTGTGGCTCTGCTGATGTTAAGTAGTACTTTTTTGTCGCTTGGTTCCTCTGGCAGCAGGGCAGGGGATAAAGGTGAGGCACCCTAGGCATCTCTGATCTCCTTGAAGGGGTTAACTGCAGCAACAAAATTGAGAACAGTAACTCTCAGCAGTCTCAGCAAAGGGCATGGCCTATCCATGGGACTGCTGAATCTATAGCACTCAAGCCCTGTGGACGCTTTTGGGCACATCAAAGGAAGAGGAGGAGAACTTATGAGCTCTTGCACACCCATCTGCACGCAAAGCTCAAGGGGCAATAACAGGCTTGGCAGATACAGCGAGCTCTTTCCTCCAGAGCCCATTAACCCATGCCCTCTCTTTTGCGTCAGTAAAATGCCATTTCCTTGGTGGGGTATTGCTGGGTTCTGACCATGGCAGAGCTGGAGCAGCCTTTCCTCAAGGCCACCAGTTGAGTACTGGAGGTCCCCCGCTTCTGTGGGCATGCATTTGCCAATGGTACTGATGTGGAAAAATCCCTGCAAAAGCAGCATCACACTGCAATAATGGGCACGACAACAGACATGGGATTTGCTTTTTATTGGCTATGGAAAACCCAGCATCTCCTCTGTAGCTGGTTGGGGTGGAGTCCTGAAAACCTAATGCAATGGGAGCCAAGTGTGGTACCGTGTTGGCAACCACATCCTCTGGTCACCCTTTGTCCGTGTCCAAGCATTTAGCCCTTGTGCAAAGTCTGTGGCAAACTAGCAGTTACAAATCATAAAAGGAGTTTGTACTGTTAGCATTTCTCATATCACTTATGGAGTCACACTGTGCTGTTTTCGTAAGCAAACAGATGCCTGAGTCCAGGAATGAGGTCATTACTTATACAACAGAAATGTAAATTCAGTAACCTGAAAGAGTGGGAGGGTGAGGCAGAAGTCCTTATGGAGCCATAGAAGTTCCTGGAGATAATTCACAGGGTACAACAGGGTAACCAAACAAGAAGAAGGAATGTTCTTCTATATGGCAGAGGGAAGGAACAGGGTGATCAGAACAGTTTCTTTAACAGCCACCTTTAAGAGTGGAGGAAGAGGCAGCAGAAAGCACTCCAGAATATGGCAGCCTCTGTAGAAGGTAGCTATCATGCTGCCCTAAAGAACTAGCAGGGCTGCAGGAATAGCTACAGAAAAAACTACGCTTAAGTACAGAGTTTCTGTTTTCTTTTATAAACTTTATTCTAATATCACACATCCACACTCCTAAATAAACATTCCTTATCCCTCAGTCTCATCTGGTGGAAGTGCTGACTCTCAAGTAACACGAAGCAAGACAGGTTACTATTCCTACCAGGCTGGAACCTGCTGATCAGTGTGCTTTTGCAATAAGTGATGGCTGAAAAAAAGTACTCCCTGGGGTATCATGAAAGTGGCAGCACAGAGCTCCACTTAGCCACTAGGGTAGAGAGTAGGAGTCCTCCAACAGCAGCTGGGCATGGAGCCCCTTCTGACACGCTGCAGGAGAGCAGGAATGACCTGGTGCCCAACAATACACATCCACTTAGCAGCTCTGAAGCCTTTCTACTGCACAATAAAAGTGATATAGCAAAACCCCCACACAGTAGGAGCTCAGGGCACATATCTGAGGGAACTCAGAGCAGGAGGGACAACGTTGGAGCCACCATGAAGAGAATAACCAGAAGAATCCCAGCAATCCTACCTCTTGCGCTCAGACAGCAGAAGGTCTGAGGCAACCCTTCATCCCCCAGCTGCCTCTCATCATCCTCCAAGCTCTTGCACCCAAATGGGCCACCTGAAACCAATAACCCAGGGAACAGAATCACAGAATGGCCTGGGTTGAAAAGGACCTCAAAGATCATCTAGTTTCAACCCCCTGCTGAGTGCAGGGTTGCCATCCACTAGACCAGGCTGCCCAGGGCTACATCCAGCCTGGAAATGCCCTATTTGAACAGTTCTCAACCAAAAAGGGGTACAACAGCTGTATTTTGGCCAGACCTGACTGAAAACCCCACTCCTGTGGGCACTACAGCTAGGCTGGGCTGTGCGAACCTTAGAAGGCTGTATTTGCAGAGTACTGGGATTGGGCACGGGGACCACAGCCCCATGTGTGAGCTGAGTTGTCCTCACAATTCAAGCACAGCGTAGATCCGCTCAGCTTCCCAGACATCAGTGCTGGTCTGTCAGGTGAATCCTGTTCTTCTTCACAGCTCAAAAGAGAAGTCTTCATGCTTGCTGAGGTTGGGATGCGGTGTAGGATGTGACATCAGCATCCTGAAATGTTTATATAAATGTAGGCAGCAACATTCTGAATTCTTTAAGTACTGTTTGTTTCTCTAGAGGCTTTGCCAAAAAAAAGAAAAAGAGGAAAAAAAACCCAAAGGTATGAGCTTGTGACTTTCTGCTACATCAGAAAGTTTGAAATATAAACAGCTGCTTTCACTGACTGTCATCGGCACGGTGAGGCCAGGCTGCCTAATCCTCGAGTAGCAGTGCTGATAAATAGTGCTCAGACAGACAGGTTGGATCCGATTTTCCCATGAGCTCACTCAGGAGGGTTAGCTTTAATGGGCAGCGCGTTGTTCTCTCTTTCAACTGCCAGCTCTTGAAAGCCAGCCGTGGTTTTCAAAGAGTCAGTCCTGGGGAGGAGAAGGAGGAGCAGGAGTAGAGTACCTTTCATCACGAACACAACAAGGGTGAAGCCGTGACTTGAGTGACACCACAGGAGAATACACCATCACTCACTGTCACATGTAGCTGGGCTGCTTTCAGCTGGCAGCGATGAGCCTGCTGCAGGGCTCTGCGGTCTCCCCACGGGCACGGGCGCCTTGGAGACACCTCAGGGTTTTTGCTCAGGGTGAGCACAGCAGTATGGAGCTGCCGCTCTGCACACCTCAGTGCAAGCAAGCAGCACAGCAGCCAAAGGAGTGGGTCTTCCAGTGGAAATTTGTTTCTCTAGAAACTCCAGAGGGGGAGGACAGAGGAAAAAGACATACATCTTTGCATGTGGGTTGCTCACCACACCATACAAGCTGTGGATGTTAACAGTGCTTCCAGATGGACCCCTGGGCAGACCATGGCCCTCAGGGTTCTCATCTCACAGTGTGGTCAACTCCACGGCGGTGTGTGTGCCTTCAGTGAGAGGAAGGCCTGTCCCTGAGGAAGGCATTACCTGCCACAGGAACAGTAATGGGAAGATGAAATATCAGTAGAGCTTAAATATAAGAGTATGAGTGATCAGAGGATGGCCTGTGTCCAGCAGGAAAGCGTTAACTCAAATCTTACCTGTCAGGGGGCGCAGAGAATTTCTTCTAGTTCTGCTGCCTTTCATTTTCCTGAGAAGTGTGGCTCCGGTTATGAGCAAATTATCGTTCCAGGAGTGTTTCAACAGAATGAGATATAACAGCACAGACACGGCCACAAGCCCTGGGGAAAAATTAGTGCATCAGAACCAAAGCTGGAGAAGTCCCACAAGAAGAGTTGATTAAAGAGCATTTTGAAGAATATTATGTAAGCCCTGATGCCTGTCATTACCTCAGCATTTGCCCCATGTACCGTCCTCGCGCTGATCTTCATAACATCCTTCATAGCTGCGGGCTGCAAGCTGCCATTCCTGTCAGAAGGCATTTCGTGACAAACTCGCTGTGGGCATTTGACGGATGTCTCTGTGCCCAGAGAAGTGGGAGGGAGGTGACATTACTGCAGTTGCAGGGGAAAAAAAGTGCAGATAACGAAAACTACAACAGTGTAAACAGTGTTTCTGTTCCATTAGAAAGCAAAAGCAAACTCCAAACCAAAAACTGGTTTTCATGGCAGACCACTGAAGCAAGGATAGAGTAAGAAGCCCAAGGAATCTGCCTGCCTGGTTTGACTGCTTGTGCTTCCTTAGGATGATCCCACGTCACCTGTGGTGTAAGCCCAGCTGAGATCAGTCAGTATCCCTCCTGCACAGTTTGTTGTTGCCCAGAGAGGAAGGAAATCCTCATTTCTTACACCTGAGGCAATTTGGAGAGGACCATCCTGCCTTGTTGCTGAAGGTCCAGGCTCTTGTCTTGTTCTCATTGGAGAAGTCATCCCACTGATGGTGCCACTGGCAGCCATCCAACCCAAAGAGCTATTAATCATGGCTTCCTTAAAGAAAAGAAGTAATTACAGCTGGGTGTTCAGAAACTACCTGAAACTTGTGCAGCTGAGCCCCAGCTGTGGGCCTGCAGCGGCTGAGGGAACCTCTTGCGGAGGTCAAGGCCCAGGGACAGAAGCTCCCTTTCTTTGCCAAGCTCCCTCCATCCTGAAAACATGTACCAAAGTCTGGGTCTTCGGGGCATCCTGCAGGCTTTGAGGGAGTCAGTAATGAGCTTCCTGCTGGCCAATTTGGATTGCAGGGTTCAGAGTGCTGGCTGCATCCCCAGAGGCAGTATTTGCCTGAGGAAAGGTGATTTGTGGAGATGATTTCTACCAGGGGCACTAAAACACTTTAATCTCAGCTGCCAAGATCTGTAGGATGGAAGAGGAGGGCAAGCAGAGGCCAGGATCATTAGCCTGTGTCCTAAGGAGAAAAGACCTACTCTACTGCACTCTGCCACTTTCTCTCTTGAAGCCAACTTCAACTCAATTCAAAGGAGTCTCAGAGGTATAAGGCTCAGCAATAACTGAATTTATACAAGACTGATGAGACCTCTGAGAACAGGAAATCCAAGGGAAGAGCACACAGCCAAGATGGTGGGTTAGCAAGTGCCACTCATCCAGCTCTTCCCTGCCTAGACTCCCAGGTGACTGGGGCAAAGGCACAGCCTTGCCCAGAAGCCCTGGTCCCACAAGGTTTTCTGCTCTTGGTACAGCTGCTCTCTTTTTCCTGCTCCAACAAGCCCAAAAGTAACTATCCCAAGAGCATGCAGTAATCCAAAGCATTGTTAAGATACCCTTGGGAATTAAAGGAGTAAGAGATAAAATTTGAAGACCGTATAGAATCATAGAGTCACAGAATCACTAAGGTTGGAAAACACCTCTAAGATCATCTAGTTCAACCACCACATCACCAGCAAGCACATGAACCCACATTCCTCAGTGCCTCATCTCCACCTTTCTCGAACACCTCCAGGGATTGTGCCTCCACCACCTCCTTGGGCAGCCTGTGCCAATGTCCCACCGCTCTTCTGAGATGAAATCTTTCCTAATATCCAACCTGAACCTGTGTCAAATATGAAGCATATAGGATTATATTAATCATATTAATAAATTGATCTCATGATAATTAAATATCTAGCATGATAATGTCAGGCAATGCAGAATACTGCTGGGGAGGGGAAACCATTTTTAGAATTATTCCTGACAGTTTTCAGCTTGCAATTGAAACTCGAGGAGGCAATCCTGTTCTTACAAACACTTAAAGGTGCTGGTAGTTCACATGAGATATCAGGGTGATGGGGATGACCAGTCAGGTCTGACAGTGATAGAACAAGGGGGAATGGCTTTAAACTAAAAGAAGCGTTCACATCCAGGTTGGGTGGGCCCTGGGCAGCCTGGTCTGATGGTGGCAGCCCTGCATACAACAGGGGACTGGAACTGGGTGGGCTGCAAGGTCCCTTCCAACCCAAGCCATTCTATGATTCTATATTAGAGGACACGCAATTCCTGTCACTTCTGACATGACTTACAGACATAAGTTTGCTTTGCTTATGGTTCTTGTTCCCTGTACATAGCTGGTGTAATTGTTCTCAGTGAGCAGTGGGGCATTTTTCTTTGTGGAAAAAAAATCAATAAATATTTAATTCATAAAAATAAGAGAAGTGACGAGCAAAAATACTCAACTAATAAAGATAAATGGTTTTTGTATTCATGAAGGCTTCTTATTAAACAGTCAGTGGAAAAAGTGTCCCCACTGGGCAAAGAGAACAAAATAAATGGTGGACCTGATACTGCAAGCACAGCATTAAAAAAAAGAAAGAAAGAAAGAAAACAACATTAATGCATCATTAAGGTTGAGCATTTTAAATCTACAGAAGCCAGCACAAACATGAAGGAAGGTTCCTGCAGCAACGTTAATTGGGACTTATTGCAGACTGTGTTATTGATGATTGCATACATTTAGTTGCATAAACAAATTGCTAAAGCTGTATCCAACTGGAATGCAAATGAGGGATGTGCAGTCATGCGGCTTCTCTTAACACAGTGTGATCCACCAGGTAACAAACACTGCAGGCATGGCTGATAGGTCACCTACAGGTACACGGACACATACATGTGTAGGCATAAAGCAAAAAAAAAAAAGTCTACCAAATCTTCAAGGTACATCTTCTAGTTACTTGTGTTTATTTATTTCCAGGCAAGTTAATAAAGACTGTAGCTAACAATGCATTCTTTTAGTGCATGCATAATTTCATTTGCTTCATCTGTTGTATCTGCAAATGCTGAAACATGACAAGAATGTAACTTTCCCGAAGTCGTAAAGTACTTCTATTTAGTCATTTCTACAGCCAGATGAAAACTTTGTGTTATTTCATGTCCCATACTGCCAATAAAACTGCAGCTGAGCTAACACATCCCAACCCCTATGCCTGTTTTCCAAAGCACAATGTCCTGGGGACATATTTTCCAAATTGCCTGTGAAGGCTTTGGAACAACACAAAACCAGTCCACAAAAAGGCCCCATCCATCCTGGCAGGCACATACTAAAGCTACGCTGGGAAGGCCAGCGTCTGCCTCAGCTTCAGCAAATATTATTGTATTGTATCGGCAGTCAGAACCTGGGTAATGTCATGCAGCCGATGCTGTGGGAGTTATTACTGGCATCGCTGCCTTTCCCAGAGACCCCAACTGCGATCAGATTCCTGCTGCACACAGCACAAAGGCAGAGATAGGAAACTGCCTCTCATGTCCAGGTAGGCTATTAGCGCTGCGGAGAAGGGGCAGGGGGTGCTCATTCTGCCAAATGACTCGCATTTCATAGGGAAGTGCTGACGCGTGCTGTACCCCCCCAACAAAGCCCGTGGGTTTTGGTGCCATGAAGTTCTGTTCAAGATGAAGTCAAGTACAACAAAGAGATCTCAGACGCTTCAGGCACATTTGCCCCATGTTGCCTGCTGTGACTTTGACCACAGCAGAGACCAGAGCCGCTCATTTCCCCACTAGTGTTTCCCACCACTCGTCTCCCTCCTTCTGCCTCCTTGGCCTCTTCTTTTATCAGAATAATAATGGCACTGCTCATGCAGCTCTGCATCTTCATTGCTGCTTTTGCTTCCAAGTTCCTCAGCAGCTGAGCATAGAGTGAGGCAGACGGGGGGGACATTTTCCTTCGATGATTTAACTAATCTCATGCAAATATACTCAACAGTCTTGGTACACGCCGTGCTTTCACCTGTACAGTGGTCAAGCCAGCTGAATATTGCTTTTTTTTCCCTGAAGATAATAGCATTTTTATGCATTGTTCCTTGAAGCTTTTCGTGCTCACACACTGAAAAACAGCTTCAGCTAAGGAATAACTGAAGTCAATATGCTTAGTCTCTGTCCAGGTAATTTTGTGTCCTCTTCCCATATTAGCTGAAGAGGATGTGATGATGATAGGAGATCATTAACATATCTATTTTTGCCCCATTCTTACTTCAAGAATATGAAATGAAAACTGCAGTTTATAATTACATCTTTTCTGCCTATGTTATCTTGCATTTGAGAAGCAGGAAGGATTTTGCAGGCAAGACAAAACACAGAAGAGCTGGTTTAAAAAAGAAAATATCATACCTTCCTCTCCTGGTGTGATTTATGTGATTTACTGATTTCTGAGCTGTCTGAGAGTCCAGAGGAAAAACAGAGAGTTTCCTTTAGAAGCAAGCCCAAAACATTCAATAATGTTAATGGAAGAACTGTGTGCTCCCCTTCTACATCCCTTACCCGCACCCAAGTTAATGCACTGGTGATAAAATCCACCCCAACGTAAGTTTCTCCACAAGGAACCGGAATTGATTATGAAAAGGAATGCTAGCAGTTTTTCCTCTGTGCAGCTGATCAGGCATTGCTCCTGCCCATGCTCTTTCTGTAAGGGTTTATCAGCATAAAAAGAGTTTTTGAGCGAAGGTCAGGATCTCAAATCTGGGAACAAGAGAGCCAAAGGAGGATTTTGCTGGGGATGGGTTGCGTATGAGAAGACTTATCATTAAACCGTAACTGTGACTTACAGCACTGTGCCTCCTGTAATAACACATCCCTGTTGCCTGTATGCTAGCTAAAGCCTCAGCTAACACCTTCTTCTAGCTCCACTATATCAAAGCTGGCTTTATAAAAAGGAACGATGATAGGCTTACAAGTCTATTTATCATTCGAGATTGAATTCTTTAACACTGCTTCAGTTCTGAAACAACCAACCTGTAAGTTACACTCTGGAGAGAGCATTTTGACTATTAATCTATCTACCATCAACCACCTGATCTACTACTATTGGCTTCCATGGGCTTTGGGAAGTTCCTACTGACTTTGGTGGTTGTTGGCTTATATCCAAGGTCCACGTATCAGAGGAGCATAAAATTTTGATGCATTAAATAGCTATGAGGAAAGCTCAAGGCCCTCTCCCTTCTGACTACAAAAATACAGCTACTTTCATAAGGAGCTGTATGTTATGCTGTTTGATCATTGTTCAGTGTCATTTCAAGTTGTTTCCATTGGGAGGAGAAAATGCTGAGGGATTCAGGTATTTTTTATGCAATCCTGTTGATTTTGCACAAAAGAAGAAAGAAAGTACAAAAGCCTTGAAGATAGCTGGAATCAAATCAGAGATAATTTCTTTGTCATTTTCTAGCCAGCACTCAAGCCTATAAAGAGATGTTTCAGCCATTCTCTCAGGGTCCCATTTCCAGCTCTGTTTTCTGGCTGTCTCCAGGGCGTTTTAGCTCCCTTCTTTTTCTGCCTGTCTCCTGGTTACTCTGGAAAATGCACACTCGTAGCAGTACCTTATTGCACCAATCTGAATTTGGGCCCTAGAAAAATCCTTATATCATCCTTTTATTTTTCTTAATCATCCAGGGACGATGTTTTGGGCACTGAATCCATTCATTTCCATTTTTATTCCAAAAAGGGAGATTATTGGCTTCCTCACTGAAAGACACAATCACACCGATGTGTTTTAAGTTTCACTCAACCAGCATCAACTTCAGACATATTTTAATATATTACATCAGCAGAAGTTGAATAAAAAATTAAATTTCAAAAGTCTTCCCAAAAAACACAGGCCATGCAACAGTAGTGTGTACTGCTGTGTGCTAATATAACAAGTCTTGGGGGTACTCGTGGATGGGAAGCTGGACATGAACCAGCAATGTGCCCTTGCAGCCCAGAAAGCCAACCGTATCCTGGGCTGCATCAAAAGAACTGTGGCCAGCATGTTGAGGGAGGTGATCCTGCCCCTCCGCTCTGAGCTGGTGAGGCCTCACCTGGAGCACTGCATCCAGATGTGGAGTCCTCAGTGCAGGAGAGACATAGACCCCTCAGAGGAGAGCCACACAAATGTTGCAAGGTATGGAACACCTCCCCTACAAGGACAGGCTGAGAGAGCTGGGGCTGTTCAGTGCCCAGAGAAGAGAAGGCTCCAGAAAGACCTGATAGCAGCCTTCAAGTATCTAAAGGGGGCTGTAAGAAAGAAGGGGACAGACTCTCTAGCAGGGTCTGTTGTGATAGGACAAGGGAAAATGGTTCCAAACTAGAAGAGAAGAGATTTAGATAGGATATGAGAAAGAAGTTTTTTACAGTCGGGGTGGTGAGGCACTGGATCAGGTTGCCCAGAGAGGTGGTGGAAGCCCCATCCCTGGAGACACTCAAGGTCAGGCTGGATGGGGCTCTGAGCAATTTGATGGTGCTGTAGGTGTCCCTGTTCGTTGCAGGGGAATTGGACTAGATGGCCTGTAAGGGTCTCTTCCAACTCAAAAGATTGTATGAACATATGCAGGGATTGTTGTATGAGTTTCATGCCTGAGAAAATGTGGAGTAGCCACTGCTTTCAGGTAGCTGCTGGAGGTGGCAGTGGTAACTCAACATGTGTATGTTTCTGAAAGAGATATAAACCCAAATGTTCTCCTTTAGAAGAGTGAAAAGGAGAAAGTGGTGGAGTTCAGTTTGCTGGATTTCACTACAGCACATGAAATTTGAAGAAAGTTTGTAACATGGAGCCCAAACACAATGCCATCAGAATGACCCTGATTTGGACCTTCAGCTTTTAGTAACACCTGTGGTTTAGAGCTGCCATCTCCACCTCCAGCTTGAGGAACTCCCAGACATACTACAAGAAAGTGAGTTGTAATGAAGCCGAGCTACTAACAGGAATCCAAGTTGGAAATGTGTTGGTGGAGAGTTACTGCAAAATTAAAACACTGTTGGGGGGTTGGTGCTTCTGTCATTGCTGGGGCTTTTTTGGCCTCATTCATTTTCCAATTAAGCCATTTTGTGAAAGCAGTATTTGGCCAAAGCAGAATGAGAATTTCAACAAATAACAGTAAAATATTTAATAAGTTTCTGTTCCCCAAAATTAAAAACAAACCAGAACAAAACACTTGCTGAAATGGGCAACTAGTCTTTTGGGCAGCTAGCCAGCTGGCAGCTCCAGCTCCATCAATAGGAATGAGGATACCTGATTTGGGTGTTACATGCGGAAGTTTCTCCCTTCCATACGCTCCCTTTGCCAAATTCTCGTCCTCCAGGCCCCCTAAGCACACATCTGATTGAAGTGCACAAGCAGTTCCCTGAGCTCAGGAAAGGGCCCGACCCTGCCCCACTGCAGTCAGCAGAGCCAGCTTGTTTGAAGTTAGGCACATGCCTAAGTGCTCAGCTGGATTTCTGCCGAAACTGTCAATCTTTTATAGTTAATCATTTATCACCCTGCTTATGTGCTGGTAGTCATGCTTCAGTGTGCAAATATGTAAATTGCTTTCATAAAGCTCCGCGCGCCGAGCACAAATAGTGCTTCCTCAGCCCTTTGCAGGAGTTCTCCCGTCCTGTGACATCTCAGATAGATCAAACAGCACTTAGGGCTGGCAAGGAAGTTACTTCTCTCCCTTAATTAAACAGAATCATTACTGCGTTCCTGCTCTTATTAGTGAGGTGCATTCGTGGGCTTGCAAAATACACAGATAAATAATGGCATTTAGCTCTCACCTGACAAGCATCACGCATTTTGCCTTCAGGGGCGCGTATGTCGATCCATCTTACACACACGGCCACCCCGAGCAAGGATGGGAGCAAGCTGTCAAACCCATGATAAGCATATTGGCATTACTGCTGCACAGATTAAGTTTGATAACTACTTAGCATGAGGATATTTGCAACGTATAACAAGGTAATTCTCCAAACAGCAGTGACTGTTTTAATTTTTCTTTCCTTTGCTGAGGTTAATTGCTGTGAACTATGGGGGAGGTCATCTCCACTTACCTTAGCTGGTTTGCTTTGTGTGCAGAAAGCTCACAGCCGCCATGATTTTTCACAAAGAATTAATAGTTACAGCCACTCGGTCCGAATACAACGTGTTACAGAGTGACAGGTAGCAGCAGGGCCTTGCTGAAGCAGAACCTTAAAACACCATTAGTTGTGCACCTGTAGACTGCAGAGCCAGTTACTCTGCGCTCCTGCCCGTGGGGCCTTGCATGCATCCACTAATGGAAAGGCTGCTTCTCCCCAGACGTCACGCACTTCTGTGAGGAACAAGGAGCGGGAAGGGAAAATGACAGAGTCCATTCCCCTGCTCTGTAGAGCAATTTCTTAAGAGTTTATTCCCTGCCAAGCAAACTGCCTGAAAAATAAATGCATTCGGCCATTTTCTCTAAGGGGAAGCTTGAGCACTTCTTGAGATGAGTCATATGAAAATGAATTAAGGCCACCAGCTACTCTCCCAATCATTAATTGAAAAAAAGATAATCAGGTAAAACAGTCCTGAACAACCAAACAAAAGGAGCAAACCAAGCAAAGAGTCTCCAAGGCAACAGACTGGCTGCCACGATGACCCATCAGGACCCAATGTGTCCCCTGGCCATGGGTGCTGCGACTGCACCGGTGCCTGGCCCCAGCCAGTATGAGGCCAAGGAGGATTCTTGAGGGAAACTGACGGACACTGTGCTTGGGCAAGAGTCAGGCAGGGTGCATGGCAAGACTGCCTGGGGGCTGGAGTAAAGCCCCAGGAATCAGGAGCTTTGGATGATATTGCAGAAAGTTTATGTTTGATTTAGGTCCTGGATAAAGATTTGGCTGTCATCCCAAGTACTAGGAGGCTTTCCTTCATTATTTCATCCTTTAAATATGGCATGCATATTTTGCTTCTGCTTTCTGTTTCTGTAAATACCAGTCAATTGCTAAGTTACACTAAAGCAAGCAAGTCCGTACCATTTACAGGACAAGTGTTAATATAGGATAGAAAAGATGCAGACCACCACCACTGCATGAAAAAAATGCAGTGGTTACACAGATACCTTCTTTCACAGCAGGTCAGATACAACAAGCTCAAAGCTGATGATGGAAAATATCCACTCACTTCTAGAGATGTAGAGAAACAAACATCTGACCAGTTAAATATAACTCTGGGGAGCAAAGTTTTGTACAGTAAGTTCCAGCATCCCTTAACTTTGTACAAAAATTGATACTAAAATAAAATAGTGGTAGTTTCAAAGCCCACCTCCTGTTCACATTCCCACCAGGACAAGCACCACCAAATTTCAACCCCAGCTGAAATGACTGCAGTTCTTCTCTTACACTGTCTCACATGCCAAGAAGGCAGAATAATGATGTCCAGCACAAAAGGACACATCTACTGAGATACATAAAAGGTTACTCCACAGAAAGTCAATATGAGAAGTGCGCTCACCATGCCTTGTCCTTTAGCATTTGAGCAAGAGCAATAAACTAAGTTTAATTAGAGGAGCTGAGGCCTGGGTCAGAGAGTTCCCCAGCCCTAAATGTCAGCGGTTCAATTTTGCAGCGTTTGTTACTGCATGGAAGTCCTTTGGATCAGCCCTGGGTTGCTGGAGCTGTGCTGCAGACCGACGAGGAAGAGGAGCTGTGCAATGACACACACCTTCCCCATATTTCTCCTCCCGTCTTGCTGTGAGGCAGAAATGGGGGAGGCAGCCGTGACAGCACTTGCAGCATTTTAAATTTAAATTCCTCAGGTCTGACTCTGCACCCCTTGTCCTTCATTTGGCCACTAGTTGGAGCACGGGGTGGCAGGACTTGGCAGCCCAGCACTGGATCATGGGATGGCCAAGGTCTGAAGGGTCCTCACAGCAATGGAGGTGACAGGAGCTGTGCTGCAGATGGCACGAAATCCGTGCATGGTTCCTGTTGCAGGCACATCTGGTTGGGCACGTCGGCTTGTCATCTTCTCCCTCAAAGGAGTCACTGGACTCCTTCAGCAGGCTCGTCAACAGTAATAGCTTGAGCAAACAGCAAACCTGGGCGCCAGCTTCACCGTATGTAACATCAAAGGAAATACGAAGAAAAAAAGGCATTTGCTCTTACATCTTGTCTGCAAAATAAAATGCAAATGAAATAGTGTGTTTTCCTTGATTTCCATTTGATATTACCCACTGTCAAAGTTAGGAAGTTATGCAGCTTGCTACCAAGCACAGGTCAATAAATAAATGAATGGAGAAAATATTGACAAGCTTGATTTCAAAGGTCACAGGAACGGGATAAGTGCCACAAGGCCTTTAGCCTTTACCTTCCCCTTTCCGGTCCTCCCCAAATGCCAAAATGCCGCACTCTCCTCTTTTCCAAAGGCATCTGAGGGACGCAACTCTCAGCAGCCAGAGGGGAAGACACAGCAAAAGGGACTGCAGCTTTCAGGTGGACAGAAAATTCTGAGAAGCAAAGAGCATCACACCCTTATGGATCAGATGGGAGGTGGGGGCTGAAATAACACCTGTATCGTGGCTTGGCCAAACCGGACTCCAGAGTTCAAGGGTGATGTTATAAAGCAAGGTTTGGGTAAAAGCATGAAAGCTGATGAATGGATGAGTTCTTATTCAAGAAGTTGTAAGGCAGCTACAGCCTTCAGGTAACTGCTGTGGTGCACATTGAAATTGCCAAAGCTTGTAAAGTCTGATTTACTCTGTGGGGAGGGAAGGGGAAGTCATTTGGTTTGAGTCATAAGAGGTCTTGATATAATCTAAGCTTCATCATCTCTGAAGAAACAGCTCTCTCCCTGGACTTGCATCAAAAGGCTTTGAGCAGCCCTGATAACGCAACAGCAGAGAACAATTCCTAGCAGTGAAGATTACAAGACCTTTATATCGGCTGCTCTTGCATTACAACACCTGATGGGCATTCCAGGTTTATAGTCAGTTCTTCAGGGATCCATGGCTCTGAAAGCAAGCACACACAAGCTTTGCAGGCATTTTTACACTACCAGTATAGTTTAAAAAAAAAAACAAAAAAACGAAAAAAAACCTCAGTGCAGCCCCAAACATACATAATGTCAATCTTTTGTTTGCCTTTCCCCATCCGAGAGTTCCACTGCTTGGAGCCTCATCTGCTCCAGCAGTCAGAGTCTGCAGCTCTGCTGCAAGAGAAGAAGGTAAGGCAGCAGGGCTCACGGTAGCTCTGCCTTTGTGCCCTTGGCTGAAAACATGCTAGCTGATGCCTGCCCTGGCCCACCGGGCTCTGCTGGCTCAGAGTGCCTGCATCTGTGCCCAGAGCCCCACTCCTGAAGAAGGATCAAAGACCCATTAGCAGAGCAGAAGAAAGCCTCAACTCCCCTAAGTACAATCTTCTGTTCCCTACCTCAGCTCCTAGATCTGGGAGAGGACTTTTTATTACGGATGACATTTGTTTCTGGAAAGGAACAGGAATCAGTAGGAGGTGAGAGCCTACTTTGTCACACACCGCATGGGGCTGTGTAAAGTAGCTGAGTGGGAGAATTTTTTACACTTCCCTGTGCTGGAGTAAACCCAAACGTGCAGGCCAAGACTCTAGCAAGAGCCTCCCCTGGGGAGGCACAGGAATGGCACAGCCAGCCCTGCTACTCCACCAGAGATCCTCTCCAGCACTCCCGTGGCCTCTGCTAGAAACTGAACGTGCAAAAGGCTCAGAGATGCACAGGGCTGGCAGGAGGAGGAGAAAGGTGAGATAAGGTTGCTGCCACGATGGCCAACCAGAGCAAATGGCAAACAAGAACAGTCCCTTCCAGAGAAGCACCAGGCTAAAAAAAACAGTATGCGTGACGCAAATGCTCATTATCTCCATCCTGCTCTTACAGGAATGGATGTGAAAGACAAAACCTATTCTGTGGAAGGAGGAACGATGAAAGCCATAAGCAGAAAGTGTGACTAATGCAGGTTGTGCTTTACACAGCCATTTCCATTCCTCTGCACACCGGCATATATTGATTATTCTTATTAGCAGCACCAGACACAGTGGGGTAAGCCAATGTATTATTACCATACCCTGCGATAATAAAAGATGACATCAGGCCTGAGCTTCCATGCCCTCTCTCAGGGGGCCTGCAGCTCTAGGCAGCACATACCTCCAGTGTCTGTGTAGGATAGGTAGGGCATCCACCTAGCCTTGTCATAGATAGCGAGCATTTCTGACGTGCCTGCAGATCTGCCTTCAGGGTGGCAGCCCTGTGGGTCCAGCGTTCCTACTTTCCAAGTCCATTCCTTTATGACACAGCAACACCAGCTGTTCAGCTGCTCCCATCAGTGAATTTGCTCTGCAGTTGCTTTGCAAAGCCGCTTTTGAGGCTAGGACGCTCAGTGGTACAGCTACCTACACCTGCACTGGTTGAAATGGCAGAGCTGCGGACAGAGCTCAAGAGTTCAGTTATGTCACAAAAGCTGGTGATGGTACCCTACACGTGCACCTTATAGGTCGGGGCTACAATATGGGGCTGAGGTGGGGATAGCTCTCCACAGCAAAGGCTTTCTGGATCTAAGAAGAACAAGCATGGCAGGTTCCCAAGTCTTAACACGGTGTTTGCTTTGGCAGCAGCTGTCAGAATACTTATGGTTACTTTTTGCCTTTGTTGTATAGCACTGGTGACCGGCAGTAGGCACATGCCCACCTTCCAACA
Organism: Numida meleagris; assembly: GCF_002078875.1. NCBI lineage: Eukaryota > Metazoa > Chordata > Aves > Galliformes > Numididae > Numida > Numida meleagris. Next base: position 66,324,503 of record NC_034410.1, on the reverse strand, counting down.
CGCAAGTCTGCATGTATGGGCTGTAACAAATGTGAAATATGTTCTGTGACTGAGGCCAGCTGTGCTAGCAACATGCTCAGAAGGGCCAGTGGACCACTACCTAGTGGAAAAATGGCTCCCTCTCCAGTGCTCAGGCACTCTCAAGAGGCATTCTGAAGCTGCATGGATGACTGCATGCCCACGACAGGATATTCTCTAGCACTCAGCAAGCAGATGGAACTTTGTGACTGGCTTCTCCCAGCCAAACTTCCTGCAGGGATGACTAGTTTCCAAACGCATTAAACAGCCGTGTGACCACGGCCAAATGCCAGATGGCTGGAAAGAATATTGGAGCAGCCCCATGACGAATGTCTAGCCCTGGCTGCCAGCACCACGCACCATATGCATCACCTCTCAGACAGGAAGGCCTGGCTGCAACTTGGGAGGGTGACGTGGGAATACTACACAGCAAAATTTGTTGGTGATGCCATGACACAATGGAGAAAGCTTCTTTTCTTTCCCTTACTTTCTTCACTGTTCATAGGGATCAGCTTCATGGGGCCGCTTTATCGACAGTATGGATGAAAAACGCTGCTTCAGCAGCAGGACACCTCGCTTTGTGCAGGCCTCCAGCTGAGCAGGAAATACTATTTCTGGTTAACTCTTGCAAAAGATGACTTCCAGGAATGCTGAAGCAGGTGGGTGCTATAGTTTGAACTACTTAATTAACTTTGGGCTAGTGGCAGGGAAGCTGATGTTTGCTGTTGGAAAGGCCATGAAGCTGAAAGACCACCTCAAAGCCTCATGCAATAGAATTATAATTACTGGGTCCCCAGGAGCACCCATGATAGCAGAGCCTATACGTCTCCTGGTTCTTTGTGCTCTCACATCTAATCAGCATTAAAAGCAGGAGATTTGTGTCTGTGTTTTCTTTTCTCCTGGTGCCACCATTACTCAGGCTGACATTTGCAACTGAGACCAGAATACAAGTGGAAAGGAAAACACAGAAACAAAAAAAAATCCTCTGTACAGCAGAATGAGTATGTCTCTGTGCAAATCACTAGCTCCAGCTGCGGCTTCATGACCTCTTTATGCTGATCTGAGTCTAGTCTGTCACTGAAATAAGCAGCCCTAACCTTCCTGCCCTCCATCATGAACTGGACCATGGAATCTGCCCAAACACTATTCTGTGGTTCCTTAATCAGGTTCATTTTCATTTGGATCGGTTACCTGATCTGGCTTAGTGCTCAGCCTGCCCAAGTGCCAGCACAGGAGGCAGCAGGAGACTGCAGTTTGCACTGAGGTTAGCTTTTGTCTCACAGCAAGAGCTTCACAGTGCACCAGTCTTAACCTGTTGTCTCACATACACAGTCTGCCTCACACTTACACAGCTTGCAAAAGTTATACCCAGTTTCAGAGATAGTCAAATGCATATGCCACACTGGCAACATACATACAAAGATCTGCCCAGACTGATTTAATTCATGCTTTAGTCTGTGAGGTACTTATGTGAGACATGCAATGAAGGTAGGACTTTGTAGACTCCCAGTGAGAGTATGCACGTGAGACAAACAGCTGGCAGAAAAGTTCTAACAACTGAAAAAAAAAAAAAGATTGCCTATTTCTTTTAAATAGGACTTTGTAGTTGCTTTTATTTTCAAAAAATACGTGCACATGGAGAATAAAGCCGAGGTTGTTTCAGCCCCACTGATGTCTAAATGACAATCTCCAAATGCAAATTTCAGTCATAGGACAGCATTTAATCTTTATCAGCAGCGCACTCTGATCCATGATGGGATTTTGGCACTCAAGTCCGTTAACTTATATTTACATTACAGAAGTGGAGGTTGGTTCAGAGGAAGCCGGAGGGTGAACTTAAGGGCAGGAACATGTATTCCTTTATCACGTGGAATGGTGCTTAGTCCTTCTGGAAAGTTCAAGTCTCTTTGTAGTTAGCAGCTGGGCCAGTCCATTCATCAGCATCATAAATATGGTCAACGACATCACCAGCACATAGTGGCTAATGCTGCAAGGAGGAGACAGAAAGAAAACAGAAAATGCAAATTTGCCAAGTAGAAATAATTTACTTTAACAACCTCGCGATTTTTTTAATTTTTTAAACTAGGCCTAATTATTGTTCATATACAACATTCTTCATATACAACATTTCACACATCCTGCTCCAAGAAGACAGCTAATGTAGCAGCACTATCATGTGAAAAACAAGGCCTGTGGCAAAATGAAATGGTGAGGACAACAGAAAACACAACTGAATGTGTACCAAGTGAATAAGAGGTACTGGATATATTCTTTTCATCCACGTGAGTAATTCAATGTATGCAACAAACCACTGTAAAATTTCTGTTTGCTACAGACTGATAACACGGAATTTTGGAAAACTTGCCATCAGGAAGACATTGCTTGTAGTGAGACAACTCAGATATTTAGGTCAGCCGAGTTGCAATATTCTAGAGAAAACAATTCTCCAATGATAAGCAGCTTCAAAAAAACAAACACTATTTTTTTCACTCAACATTTCTAAAAATTGCAGATTTCACTGCTGCAGTAATACATAGATTCAATCAGATTAAACAAATTAGTTCAAACATAATATGAAGATGTGATTTCTGGGTGAGGGACTCCTCAAGTGTCTAATGGCTAAGAGGATAACACACAGAGATTGTTCCTGACTTGCTCTAACTCTCATACTACTTCCTTGGGTATCTGATGTTTACCAGCGCTACAGACGACTACTGGTTCAGACTGAGATTTGACTTTGGAACATTCAGCATTGTGTTCAGTATCTGAATCAAGCTGGCTGTTAATGTAAGCCATAAAGAAATGAGGATTCTTCCAGATCATAGAGTGGCTTGGGTTGGAAGATCATCCAGTTCCAACCCCCCAGCCTCGGGCAGTGTTGCCCCTCCACCAGATCAGGCTGCCCAGGGCCCCATCCAATCTGGTCTTGAACACCTCCAGGGATAGGGCACCCACAGCTTCTCTGGGGAACCTATGCCAGTGCTTCACCTCCCTGTGAGTGAAGAATTTCTTTCTTACATCTAATCTAAATCTCCTCTTCTTTAGTTTAAAACTGTTCCTACTTGTCCCGTCAGTATTGGATCATGTAAAAAGTCAGTTTCCCTCCTGTTTATAAGCTTCCTTTAAGTACCGGAAGTCCACAATAAGTGCTTCCCAGACCCTTCTTTAGGCTGAACAAGCCCAGCTCCCTCAACTTTTCTTCACAGGAGAGGTGCTCCAACCCTCTGATCATCTTTGTGGCCCTCCTCCGGATCCACTCCAACAGCTCCATGCCTTTCTCATGCTGGGGGCCCCAGGCCTGCTGGATGCAGTACACCCGATCGGACCTCACAAGGGCAGAGCAGAAGGGGACAATCACCTCTCTTGACCTGCTGGCCACTCCTCTTTTGATGCAGCCCAGAGGCAGTTGGCCTTCTAGGCCTCCTCCGCAGGGCTGCTCTCAATGAGTTCTTCTCCCAGTCTGTACTCATATCTGGGATTGTCCCAACCCAAGTGCAACACCTTTCACTTGGCCTTGTTCAACTTCACTAACTTCATAAGGGCCCACTTCTCAAGCCTGTCCCGGTCTTTTTTGATACCATCCTGTCCTTCTGTCATATCACTCATCTTGGTGTCATCAGCAAGCTTGCTGAGGGCGCACTCAATCCCACTGACTGTGTCACTGATAAAGATGTTGAAGAGCACCAGACCCGAGACAGAATTCTGAGGGACACCACTTGCCAGTGGCCTCTGTAGAACCATTGACCATAACACTCTGGCTGCCAGCTCCCTCAGGACCCTGGAACTCATGTAATTGGGCCCAAAATACTTGTATGTGTTAGTTTCATCAGGTGGTCTCAAACTCTGCTTCCAGTGAGAAGGGTTTTCCTCCCCCAACCTCCACCTAGAGGTTCAGGAACATGAGAGATGTGGGAGACCTGACTGAGGCAAAGAACTTGTTGAATACCTCAGCCTTCTCCATATCTGCTGCTGCCAGTTCTCTCTTCCCATTTATCAGAGGAGGTACACTCTCCTTCTCCTTTCTTTTCTGACCCATGTACCTACAGAATCCCTTCTTGTTACTCTTCGCATCCCTTGTCAAATTCAGTTCCATCTGTCCCTTGTCTTTCCTGATCCCATCTCTACATATCCAGACGTCATCCCTGTATTCTTACCAGGCCACACGCCCCTGCTTCCACTGCCTATACATTTCCTTCTTGCACCTCAGTTTGACCAACAGGTCCTTGTTCAGCCATGCTGTCAGCTTCCTGTCTCCTCTGCTTGATTTCACATACATGGGAATGGAGAGCTCTAACATTCTAAGAAAAGTGTCCTTAAAGAGTTGCCATTTCTGCTCGTTTTCTTTATCCCTAAAGACAGCTACCCAGGGGATCTCCCTCACTAACTCCTTAATCAAACAAAATTACACTTTTCTGAAGTTCATGGTTCTGACTCTCTCTTTGCCAGGCCCATATTCCTCAAGATCACAAACTTAACCAGAGCGTTGGCACTGCAGCCCAGACTACCTCCAATCTTAACCTCTTTAATAAGCTCTTCTGCATCTGTGAGCACTATGTCCATAATGTTTCACCTCTGGTTGGTTTGTCTAACATCTGGACCAGGAAGTTATATTCAACACACTCCAGGAATCTCCTGGACTGCTTACAGCTTGCCATGTTGCTTTCGCAGCAGACATATGAGTGGCTGAAATCCCCCATCATCAGCTCTGCTAGTAAGTCGAGCCAGCTTGCTGCCCAGAGCACTCTTGCCCAGCCTGGTCACATCTGCCCCTTCCAGCATCAACATACCCAGTCTCTTGAAGGTGTGTCCAAGATCACAACATTTCAGCCTAGAATTTCAGACGAAACATGGCTGCAGTCATCTGCATCAGAGCATCCAGAGCCACCAGTGTAGATGTTTATTCCTGGGATTACTGAAGATACTGGGCATTCTGACATGAGAGGTATTGATGTCTCCACTATTTCAAAGCAGATGGTTCCTTAGGACAAGCAGGGTAACTTCAGACTTGATGAAGCCTGAGTTTATTTAGAAAAAAGGATTGCAAAGAGTACTTGCAGGTTTAATGATCTGGAATTTCTGCCTGAGGACTCATTCTGTTTGACAGTTTAGCCACAGAAGAGCAGTAAAGCTCATAACTGATGCTATCAATCCTCACGACCCCAAGATTGTGACAATCTTGGCACTAGCATAGCGTAATTTAGTTCCGCGAACCAGAGAAGCACTGGCTCTTAACAAAGCTTGGCCACTAACCAGTGTGAGAGAATAAAAGTAATCCAAAAGTTCACTAACGAGCAGGAGCTCTTCTCCAGCCAGGATACAAGCAACCAAAGGAACTGGTCTGAACAAAGTGGCTGGAGAATTCTGAGAGGTACTTCACTTATGCTACAAGATTTTTCTGTTTCTGTTGAGTCTGATTATAACCTTCTCACAAATACCTTGCTCAAAATGCACACATTTCCGTAATCAATCACAAAAATCCACCAGCACAAATACACCCACAACTCAGCAAGCGCAATCCATCCCAACACCCTGCAGCTTGCATCTGTGTCAGCTCCCACTTGTATGCAGTGCAACTGACAATATTCCCTGCTGTGAATGACTGAAGATTTAAATTGTCAGACAGTAGTCATCTTTCCTACATCCCTTTCCTACAAACATCTCCATCTCTAGCTTTAGCTAAGCAGAACAGAACAGCAACAAGAGCCCGACTCCTGCTCTGTTCTACGGAGAATGTACAAAGTCACACAGCAAGAGCATAAGATCGGGCACAAAGCATGCTTTCACCTGGTTGATGCACTTTGGACTTCGCAACTCACAGTGCGTTTGTGATTGTCCACGTCTTGTGTGATTGCACAACCCCCTCCAGAACAGCCCTTGCAGGCCCACCTGAGTGTGTTGCAGACTCTGTCGGAGTTTCAGTGCTCTGTGGGAAACGACATAATGCTGCCAACAAAGTCAAACCCTCACTGCAGTTGTTTTCATGGTGTAATGTGCCCTGGGGACCTGTACAAGCACCACAGGTACAGAAGCTTGCATAGTGTTAAGGAAACAGCCACTCTGATGAACAGCTGTGCGGCTTAATATCTCATACACTACTGTTAACACCTCAGCTTTTCTATTTGCATGGCACCAAAATTTTACTTTTTCACATCGGTAAAAACAATACTTACATTCTAGCTTGAAAATATGAAATCTGAAATCAAATGAGGGCCCTGCTTTTATTCCTACAGACATCCTGAGATAGTCACCAGAGGATAAGCTGTTGCTGAAGGCTTGCTGCCATCAGCACAGTACTTACACAGACATCTGATTTCCCCTCTGCCCTTTAAGCAGCTTTACCAGATGTGGGTGCTCATCAATTATTTGCAGGGACAGAGAGGGGTTTTCTCAAAGTAAAAAGTCTCTGCAAACTCTGCTTAGCTACCTGTCAGTGTAGGGAGAGGACCTTCAGGCTTGAAGAAAGAACAGAGTGCTACACACATTCTTCTCTTGCTACACTGCATACGGTTGAATGGCTACACTCCATCAAAATATCAGACGTTCAGAGCAAAGAAAAATGTATATATTATGCCACAGAGCACAATTAAAAGCAATTTCAGTCAACTTGTCATGTAATTGCTAACAGCCAGCATCTCTGGGGCTATCAGCAACTTGTACTGCAGTGCCTGCAGGCAGCCCTGCTTGGTGAATTAGTTCTCAGGCTGGGGTAATGCTGTAATTAAACAAACAAACAAAGCAAGACTCTTACAGGTACATACCACAACAGTAGTGTGGAAAACTTGATCCCTGGGCAACACAGAACTACACTCTTGGCTGGATCTGTAGTTACAATGAAGCAGGTAATTTTCAAAAAGGGCTTCCTTCATTGGAAGTAAAATCTGAGCTAACAAGAAAAAGGACTGCGACTCTAGGCTCCTGGCAAGTTTGACCCACGTGGAGGAAGGGAAGATGTCAAGCACAGTGGGGCTACAGCAGGGACAATTCTTATGAAGGACGAGATGAGCAGAGACAGGGAATGGTAAAAGAAGCAGTAGCTGGTGTAGCGGAATGTGGACTACTAAGGTAAGGCAGTGCAGTTCAACAGAAAGATGACTGCTCTATGTATGGATCAAGGAGAGCAGGCAAAGCTAGTGCTAGGAAAATTTGGTATCCCAGAGAGGCCTATTTTAGTCACAAATAACCAGAAAGAGAATATATGAGGTACTATCCTCCCTTGGCTTTGCTTGTGACAGCGTATATTGGTGAGATGTACTAACCCAAGAAAAGAGGAATCAATTATCCGTAAAAAAGGAGCAAAAATAATCTTGCATTAAACCATATCTCTTCTCTCAAGTTAGGCTAACTTCTAAGATGGCAGACCTGACTGAAAACTGGGAAGACAAAGTAACTTGGGACTGAATTAAAACAAGTAGAAGAAAGCAACTCACACAAGGACTTGGATAAGCTCTTTCCAGAAGAGTTTGAGGACTTTATCTGTACATGATGTGCTGCTTTCAGTAAGTGCTTGGGTTGGAGGGGACCTCAAAGTCCACTGAGTTCCAACCCCGTGCCATGGGCAGGGCTGCCCCCACCAGCTCAGGCTGCCCAGGGCCCCATCCAACCTGGCCTCGAGCACCTCCAGGGATGGGGCACCCACAGCTTCTCTGGGCAGCCTGTGCCAATGCCTCATTTTAGAGATTGTTAGTAAACACCACTTTCCTCCTAGACACAAGACCTTTGTTTTAATAATCAGACCTAGAACACGCCTATCCCAAAACTAAAACTGTTTCTACTATGCAAAAACGTAAACTACTTTATCTGTGCTTTATCTAGAAGCTTTATGTCCACTGACCTTTGAAACTGCAGAAGAGCAGTTCAGATTGTCTTTATATCTTCCAGCAACTGATAAAACAAGATTGGGAAAGTAGTACAGTGTATGTCTGGATGAAACTACATAATACCGCCATATAAAAGAAGTTTCAAGGCTTTATCTTTACCATCTGTTTATACAGCTATCTACAAACTGCACATACTATACAGCTATGGTATGTTTTAAAGGCTATATATCTCAATTTTTAGAGCTAGATAGATAAAAATTAAGCCATAGAGAAATCTATTTTAGTGGCAAAGAAGCTGAAAAACTATCTATTCCATTTATCTGATATTCAAAAATAAAAGAATCTGTCAGAAACTTCCCATGATCATGTATTGAAAACTGATAAATCAAAAGTACTGGGAAGACTGCATTATTTTATCTATGAAATGTGGGTTCTTCTACAGCTTATGGATACAATTTAGGGTTACCTCAAAACATACAGGTACAGGGTAAGGTTAGCAGACCTCAGAAGCTTGCATAACCAACTGCTATGAATTCTGCATTCTGCAAGATCATCCCCTGTTCTTACATCTAAACAACAAAGAACTCTCTGAAAAGTAAGTCCATGCTGATTTTAGTACCACCATTAAGCAAAGGGGCTTGAACGCTTTCTAAGAAGCCACAAATAATTATGGTAATTCATAACTTCCTGAGAAGAGGGAATCACTGGCGGGTTTATGATTTGCTGAATGTACTACAGGACTGTATGTTAGCTGTGTTGTTGTTCAGCATTTCATTAATGATCTGGAAGAAAGGGAAAAGTAAAAATCTCTTGCCATTGACAGACAATATTTGAAAGGTACGGTATATTCAACTGGAGGAATAAAGACGTTGTTAAGGCAGATATGAAGCATGGCAGACTGAGATGCAGCAGCCAAGAGTAAAATTAAAAAACGAAAATGTATCAGTTAAGCAAGCAAAAACTAATTCCAAACAATGAGAGAGATCCCGTAGGAAACAAACCACCACCGTAAAATAGCAATGAAAGTCTTATTTTTTCCCTGGGGTTCTTAAAATCAGATTTTACATGTGAAAATAGTGAGCACTGCTATCGAAAACCCAGGTATTACCTAATGAGCATTTCCTACTGAACTTGCATATTCTCACTGAGAGTATATTCAAAAATTGTGAGGCGTGGTAATTACAAAATTCAGAGAACTCTATCATCACAAAGAAGAATGAGTGGAAATATACATCAGAAACTTTCCAAATGCAAGATATACAGCATTTCAAAGGACTTCAAAGGAACTAATCTCTTGCTATTCACTAGGCGACTAAATTGCTGCTTTTCCACTCTGATTTCAATGATCTTGTAAAGCAGTAATATAAAATGAACCTGAAAACTGTATCCCCCCTATCAGTGCCACAAGGAAAAAAAAAGGAAAAGAAAATGGAAAAGAAAAAGCTGTCAAGAGCTGTTCCTAAGGTTGCTCCTATTCTTTGTTCCATGAAATTCCGCACAGGTTTTCCTGAGATAGAAATGGCTGGAAAAAAAATAACCACTATTTCCTTAACTGACTCAGTCTCCTCAGGAAAATTTTGGCAACATCTAAAATGTCAGCTGCGAGGGGATATTTTCAGACCATGCTGTCAAAGCAACAACAGACAACACTGCAAAAGGAATGCCACAGAGCTGTCACGGGGGCTGTAAGAGGAGGACAGGAAAGAGCCATGTTAGTATCTCTCTCCCACTGATTTTGGGAATTGCCCCAAACCCCAGGAAGCTCATTTTTCAGGAATAAACAAAAAAGAATCTTCTACTGTTGCCCACTGATTTTGCAAAGCTTGAGGATCACACGTTGACAAATCTGCTCAGGTTCAGGGGTCAGAACACTGCTCATGCTAGGGAAGAGGAGAACTGCTTCAGTTCTAATGCTTCACCTTTTTTCTAATGCAGCCAAGTCAGTTTTAACTTATGTTCACACACACACACACACAGTATACATAAAGAGACTACAGTATAATAATGTAGGTTGTGAAGTCAAGCACTCAAAAGTGAATTAATGACAAATTTAAGGCTGCCTGAGCATTGTGCATTACCACATTAAAAATTAATCACAAATACTTTTTCAAAAGAATTTTTTCAATGCTTTCTTCAGTGCTCAAACACACATTGAGAGGCAGAATTGCATATGTATGTAATAGGCTCCCCTGAGCACTCAGGAACAAAGCGTACCTCCAGCTGAAACAGATCCAACAATCTATCCCAGGTGTAAATCACTGTGCTATGAAGACTGTATATCAGAATCAAAGTTTTTGGTTACTTGTGACATTTTTTTGTTTTTGCTTGTCAACTCCCAATTAGAAAGCTTCTTGCTCAGCTAAGCAGAGCTCTTCTGAGGTCTTTAATATCATTATAAATCCTTAAAAAACCACAGGAATTCAGCCAAAGGATGAGGCCAACTGACTTACCACAAACTGACAGCAAGAAGGAAACGTGATGCTGTTAAATCACAGTTTCCATTATTTGATCTAACTCAACCTCCTCCCATTAGGAACTTTCAAAACATATAACCAGGAATTTCAGTTTCCAAAAGGAAACAGGCAGAATGTGTGGATGCACGTTTGTATATGCATGCATGTGCCTGAGGAAGCAAGGGGCTCAGCAAAGCACAGGGTAAACACAGACTGAACAGGGTATTAACAATGAATCAATATTCAACTTTTGTTTAAATTACATTTTCAAGTTACCAGATTGGCTGGATTATTCTGTACATATTCCCTTCTAAATTTATTACAGAATATCATCTGTTCCCATAGCTCAGGGAAGGTAAGTCTGAAATCTATTTGTCATTTCCAGGCAATTCCCAAATAAGAATGCGTGGTTGAAAATCTACCTGATGATGTATGCTGTAGGACTTGGCTCCGCAGAAGACATTCACTTGCTATAATTGCGATTTGCATCTTTAAATGCTACAGATTTATTCTCCCTCAGCTGAGGGTAGAATTAATTGAAGCATTGGTACCCACCAACATACTTGCAAAATGTTCATTAATTCATGGTGGATCTTATTCGGAAATTTAACTAGATTTAAGACAATTAACAACTTTGATAAATCATTATTTTAACAGTAATTAAAACTATTTACAGTGCAAATCAGTAATTAAGATATTTTTGTGTAGTTATTGTTCTTTACAAATAAAACAAATACTGCTCACAGGATTTTTTGCCATGCTAGATGAACTGCCTATTCCATGTTGCTCTGGCACAGATTTCAAGACATGAGTTTTAGCTGGGGATATATCTATGTGTGTACATGAGTGTACGTGTGGCACACACACATGCATGCACACGTGTTATAAATACACGGATCATCACTGAAGCGTTTGATTAAGGAGAGTAATGGGAAAAAATTACAAAGAGTTTGAGTAGATAAACAACAACATTAACCTCTGAGCCTTCTCAGAATGCAACAGGAGCAGAAAATACTGTACCTTGTTCCTATGTCAAGCCAGCTTCCATAATCTTTAACCAAAAAGAAAAAGTGCTAGGAAATAAAACAACTTTCATTAGTACATCAACAGTGAACAGTTCAAAGCACAAAATCAAAACCAATGTTTTCAGGTTGTTTATCCAAGTTTCTAATTCAAGTAGAACAAGGGCAGGACCTTTCCAGGAATGCTCATTTGGACCAAAGAGAAAAATACTCTAAGAGCCAGAAACAGACTTAACATGGTATCAAATATGAGCAGCTAAAGATGGACCGAGTTCTCTGTTTGTAAGAAGCAGAGATTACCAGCAGACAACCTTTTCAATAAGACAGTCCACCTTGTTGCTTAAAATAATACATGCCCAAATAATGACTAGTGTCAAAAAGAAGGGTATATATTGTTTTCATAGAAATCTGCCACAAACGTTGGGCAACTCTTGACAGTTTCTCATCGGCAAAATGGCAATAAAGTTGGAAAAAGACAGAACTAAACTGTTACTGAATTCTAGCTGATGGCCACATGAAACACTTGGAAGATTCAAGACCACAAACCAGTGTTTTTCAACTTTTTTTTTTCTGCTTTATACACACACAGTTCCTGCATATCACGCCTCTTTGGTCAGACTTTTTTTTGAACACAAGGTATGTATTTAACTAATTGTTTTAAAATCATTAAGTCAAAATAGGAGAATATGTACAAGATACAGGGGCTTGCTACACACCAGTACACACCTGTACTCCTCTTTTCCTTTTAGACTGATTCTGTTAGTGAAACACTGAGTGTGGTTTACTGATATTTTAATCCTTCTCCTACGAAAGTTACCAAAAATTGGTTTAGTAAAAAGAATTGTTTGGAATGAAGCAGAACTACACCTTCTCAGCCTCTTACTCTACAGACAAATTAGTCATTTGGTTTTGTATTTGCTGTTTTTCCTATAAGGTCAGTTCCATAAATCACGCTATATTGTACAGTGCGATTCCCAGTCATATCATATCTGGAATACTTACACCAAACTGGCTAAACTAAACCAAAATATATGAAGAGAAAACACGAGCTCTACCTGCTACTCTTAAACAGTTTCTGTTGATTTGATGATATTGTTGTGGTTTAACCCGGCAGGTGGCTAAGCACCACCCAGCCATTTGCTCACTTCCCCCCCCTTCCAGTGGGATAGGGGAGAGAATCAAAGAAAACCAAGTGGAACTCGTGGGTTGAGATATTAAGGGGCGCTACTTGCTAAGTTGAAGACAGTTAAAGGAGAACTACAAAAATGTACTTTTAATCTGTGAAAATTATATTGGGTTATTATTGGTCAGATTTGGGATGCTTCGTTTGTGGACACAAGCAGTCTGAAGATTTCATTTCCTAAGAGTTTATTACCAAAGGCACAAAGTCTCTTTTCTCAGATGTTGCAGATCTACTGGATTCTGGCAACACTAACAATAAAAATGATGTGTAACACGTTTTTTCCTTTGTATCTCTTTTTCATGGAAAAGTGGGGGGCCATGAGTTGAAGGCTCACATTCCTGAAAAATTAACTAAGCCTGGCACAAAGCTAAAATTGATTTAAACACTGCCTAAGAATTTGATTGGAAAGCACATGAAAAACTCAGATTAAGTTGTTACTTCATTTTTGTCTCTTGCTATTATAAGAGCATTATTTCTTCAGAAGCTTTAATTACATGAAATTCAAAGAGTGGTGATTGCAGGAGCGTTATCTCTAAATTATGCTAGGATTTCAATTCATTGCCCTAGTTGCAAAAACTTAGAAGTCTGAAACAAATCCAGATCCCTACGTGGAGTTAGTAGAGCCCCCTTGGCTTCATCTTATTTCAAGAGAATGTGCGACAACAACTTACCAAAGCCATTATGTCTGAAATCACAAGAACAATGAGGAAAAGGCTGCAAAGAAAAAAGCAGAACCAGACTATCATCCAACATTCATGGCCACAGACGTTGCAAAGCTTACTAAAATCCCCACAAAGAAATAAAAATGAGATGCAATTTCTTGTGCTTGCCTTTCAACCACTCAGCTACTTTTGCATTTATTAGAGAACTATTAAAATACATGACTAGAACATTTGGTATTTGTAATCCCACCCTGCTTGAAACAGACATTTCACATTAGCAGTTTCAGTTTTGCAACAGAGAAACCTAACACGAGTCATTTAGCAGAGAACAAGAGCATGCTGGAAACAGAGCCTGTCCATTCCTGACACTGGGAGCTCGTGTGCCAGCTAAGCCAAATAAAGCTGATTTAGAAGCTTGAGGATGGATTCAAGAGTGAATAAAACTGTTTTGGATAAGCAGGAAACTGAGCTGATTGGTCCTACTCCGACATCCTCCCTGCTGAACAAAGTGCAGGCCTCCTTTTCAGAGCTCTGGGCTCCTGTAAGCTCTTCTAGCAAGGCACAGCATTTTGGCGGCATGCTCCCAGACTCCTGGGAGCCTGTCAGGCAGCAGGTTACTTCTGGGAAGTAGACTGCAGCCAATAAAATGAACCAGAAGGGAGCACGCAGAGCTATTTTTTTCCCCATTAACCTAATGTTCTTTTCATTAAACTATGTAAATCCTAAATTGCATGAAAGCAATTACTATAACTGGTTAAAACTAGTTTCTAGTTAATGACACTGAAGCAATGTAGCACGAAGCTGACCCATTAGCAGAGAAGTCTTTAAGTATAATACAGCTAATTTGTCAGTAGTATCATCATAAATCCATGCAGCCTGTTTAGGGAGGAAATGTCTTGCTGCAGCATTGATCGAGCTTGTACAGGGGGACACCCATACCAATGTCTTCTGATGAGAAAGAGGTTCTGCTGTTGCTTAAATCAGCTATGTTACATCAGTGAACTAGCATGCTACAAACCTACTGCATCTCAGACTCACTGAAAGGCCTCTTTCCTCTTACCTACAGCTCAGATCAGATTTTGCAATCTTGCGGTGTCTAGGATGCACTCAGCTAGAGGGCTGTTTTCACAGGCAAGTTATAGGAACATATTCTGACAGAATATTCTCCATGAGCAGCAAAAAAAAAATAATTCTTTTATCTATAAACAAGGAGTTCAGGAGCAATTGGTTGAAATCACAAAAATCTACTTTATGCCTTTCTGAACTGTGGGAAACCTTTCACAGCAGAAGGACAATGCTAATTTCAGGGCATGTTTATAATGCTACAAAAACAAGATTGCCACCTGTGATGGCTTAACTTATCTAGCAGGGGCAGCAAGAGCAATAATGAGAGTGCAGTACAGGCTCTGGGATGCACTGACAATCAGAGCACAACCCCTCCAGGGAACCTGGGCACATCTTGTGGTTTCTGTCTTGTTCCCAAGCTGATGCTGGTGCAGTATCTTTGCTATTGTTACCTGAGCAGTTAAACAAAGCCAGCAAAAATCCCAACCTAAGGTACAGTCAAAGTCTCAGAGTTGTAAAGATGTACTCGTGCCTCACAGTTTAAGAAGTTTATATAACTTCCCCTCTCTCATACACACGCATATTTCATAGAAGCTTGCAATAACTCTAGCATCACAAGCATTCAGAAGTTGGGAAACATCGACCTTTACGATGCCTGATCCCTATGCATGTAAATTGCTAGCTGATCTTCTCAACAGCCCCAGTTTTCCAATGCAGCTCTGCTCCTATATCACCCTTAGTGAGGAAGGTAGAGACCCTTCTTTGGAAGTCCAGGGACAGCTCACACAGACTGTGTGCACAGCTGAGGCAGGAAAGGTTTAGTGGGATGGTGAGTCTTGTGCTGTTTCTGCCATGTACCTCCTAGTACTGGGTGGCATTATAATAAGGAGACAACAGGCAGGGCACAGATGAACAGACTGAAAGGCACAGGGTACCACAGTGAGCACGAGCAACTTCCTCCAGCTTAGCTGAGCAATACACAGTACAAAGTCACTGCAGCACCCCTACCACTGTTGAGTGAGACCCTCACTCAACGTCACACAAGATTCCACTGTGATGAATTCAAAACCAGATGGCTGACCACGACAATCTCCATGTCAGCACCATGATGAGCAGAGGTTGGGTACTCTTCTCACGCTCTCTCTAAAAAGTCTTTAGAGATGGAAAAAGGACTGGCAGTCATCTAGTCCTACTGCAAGGAAGAAATTGTTTACTCAGAGGGTGGTGAGGATCTGGCACAGGCTGCCCAGAGAAGCTGTGGGTGCCCCGTCCCTGGAGGTGCTCAAGGCCAGGTTGGATGGGGCCCTGGGCAGCCTGAGCTGGTGGGTGGAAACCCTGCCCATGGAAGAGGGTTAGGAATGGGTGAGTATAAAGGTCCCTTCCAACCCAAGCCATTTTATGATTCAGACCTTTTCTTTTAATGCTATTCATAATGAGGTCAATGCTACAAAGCCCTGAATTGGTCACATTATAAATAAGTTATTTTTAAAATATTGTACTACAGGCAGAGTTGCAATATGAAGCAAAAGTCAAACTTTAGGTTCCGCTCATTTTTCTATATTATGAGGAAAAAGTGCTCCTTCTGTGTATTGTCAAGAAAGAATATTAAATATGATCGCTTCAGACAGAGCTAACACTTCCATTTATAATCATTTATCATGTTGAAAAGAACTCCTGAACTTGCAAAATCACTGAGCAAAAAATACAAACCACAATAACAAGTAGAAATAACATTATACCTATCTTTTCTTTTAAATTTAGATTGAGACTTGACAGTTTTGAATTCTTGCAGAATAGATTTGAAACCCTTACTAGTGCAGAAATATAGCACTTACTGTACCTCTTAGAAGATAGCTGTGTTGTGACTTGAACAGCTTCAAAAGCACACGATACCAGAACAAATGGTATTACAACCTGTTTAAAATACAAACAACATTTTGGTTTATAACCATATTTACAAAACAACCTGGCAGGTTGTGGAAATATTTTCCAGATTTTGAAATTATCACAGAATGTGTGTGTTAGAAAAACAAAATATTGGCAAGAAAAGGAGGAAACACATTCTGCAAAAAGCATGCTTAATAAACAAACAGAAAATCCTTCCCATCGTCGTAGCTGAACTGCAGTGAAATAAACCATGAGGCAATATGCAAAACTATAATTAAAACACCTTTATGATCCTCACTTCATTCAGCCATTTTAGCACTGATGATAAATATTTGAGCAAGGCCAGAGGACAAAACTATCGAGATCCAAGATCTCACGTGACCTTCAAGCAAAGTGTAACACGTCAATCTCAGCCACAAAAAATAAATAAATAAATAAATAAAATTAAAAAGGTCACAATATAGTGTGTACCCAGCAAAAGAATAGTTCACACTGCCCCTCCAAAACCAAGTAAAGCAAATGGAAACAGCTCAGTAAATGAAGAAGAAAATAAAGCAAAAAAAAAAGTTAGAAACATGAATGTTGCCTTTTGCTCCTTCCAAAGTTGACTTGCATTCCTTAAGTTAGATGTGTGAAAGCATCATGATTCTTACAGGCTAAAAGCTGTTCTCTATGATCCAAAAGGTTTTCACTGACTAGTGTCCTGGAGTATAACTGTAAAGTAAGTCTGCTTTCCCTAGGACAGAAGTAGCAGAAATGCAGAGGCAGGAACTACTGCATATTTTAAAGAAATCCATGAATTCCCTATTTCCCTTCCTGTTTTCCTCCTTATCTGCCTCAGGCAGATCCTTGCTTAAGTATTAGGAAAAGAGCTCACATACCTTGCCTGTAAGCAAGAAGTGCAATCCAGTCTCTAACAGATCATTAAGACATTAAAAAAATGTTAAAAAATAGTACTCATTGTAAAAATGACAGCCTAAACAGTAAAGCATTCAAAGCTCGTAGTTAATGTAATACAGATGAAACTAATAAAAAAGTATATATTCCCTCAATGTTTCTGTAGATATTATACTACAGGGAAAACTTAGCATTTTTAAAAAGAATTTAGAGGTCTTTTCAACATTTGAAACTTCCATTTTAATATAATAAACCAATCGAATGCAGTTAAATTATACTTTCCATACAGTTTACTTTCTTTCCTTTGGGAATCAGAAGAATTTAGGTCTAGAAACGCTACAAAGGCTGAAAGTTTCACACATGGATGAGAAGGCTAATGAAGCTCAAATAAAGATATATGTTTTGTAACAACTATGTACGTGATACATCGTTTATTAAACAGAATTTCACTAAGGTAGATTTACTAACCTTCAACAGAAGCAAGCCTCCCATCATAAAGGGACTGAACACAGTCAGGAAACAATAGACAGATGCAGGATCAAAACTAGAGAAACATGAAAAAGACATTACAACATGACCTCAAAATGGCATTTTGCATTTAAAAACATAGCATTTAGCTAATCCTGAGTATACACATTTTTAAACAAGGCTTCCAGATTTCTCTTCTCTTGCTCAAATATTGAATTAGCAAGGTCCGTTTACACTTCACTTTACTTCTCTACAATTTTCTCTGCTGGTGCCTTTTGGGGAGCCACACTGCTGATGAGCAGTCGAGTTCTCTCAACTTCTTTCTACGGAATGGAAATTGAGATGACCTTGGAACCAGTGTCAGCTCTTAGGAAACAGGTTACAGAGGGCAGAAATAATATCATTTTCATCATTATTATCACTCAATATTGCTTTAATTCTGATTTCCTGATTTTGCTGACCAAATTTATATTCAGTGTGTCAACTGTAGGAAGAATTTTTGTAGCCTACTGTTTCTCAAATGGATGAATAATATTTACCTGTTAACAGAAGCTATGTTTCCAGTGCCAAAAAAGGCTGTCACTATGAAGAAAACCTAGATGTATTTAAGGAAAACACACCACAGAAACAGTTGCAGTAAAACAAAGCGTTTTCCCCTTCATTCCAAACTACCTCCCAAATCCTGTCACAAAACGCCAAGAAGCAGACCCACTACTACAGTTTTACATTGCATGAAGACAATCAAAGCCTTGTCCAGCTCTACCCAAGATTTCAGATATGGTTGCGTCAAATTTTACTGACAGAAATTGCATGTGTAAAGTTTTAGAGGATGCCTTAAAGCCCCTGCCAGAAAGTTGGCAGCTTGTTTTCTGAGCTCCTAGGAAGACAGCAACATACCTGGACAGAAACAAGCACACGTTTTTGCTGACATTTTGTGTCACCAAACAAAATAGATGGCTTTATTGAGGAACCAAACATGGAAGAGGCAGCTGGCCATGAAACAAGACTAAAGGTTGCTATCCCTCCCATAGCTTTGTTGTCCAAAGGTTATGCTGAGCCTATCCATTGCAACATGAGACTCCCAGCAACCCTCTACTTGGGGGAGGTAGGACAACTCTTGCACAATCGGTACAACTGCAAGTTTTACAAACTTACCCTGTTCATCTAGATACGATGATTGCTGCTATAGCAGCCCATTAAAGATTTTTCTACCTTCTGAGCTCATTGGGGCCCATTATGACTCACATCTCTTTGGTCAAAGAATGGTTTTAACTGTCTTTTATTTCTTTTCTTTTTTTTTTTTTTCATTTCATCAGGCAGAGAGTTTGTGACAATGGCTCCTGCTGCTAAAACACCCTCTGGGTCCTTCCGCTCCTGTTACAGCTACTGCATCAGATCATTTATATCTCTGCATAAACAGCTTGCTACCAACTATTCAGCAGAATCGTTGTGATTCTGCACACAATATTTCTGAAAGATTAGGTCAGCATAACTAAGAAATTATACCTCCCAAGTGTATCACATCATTTCAAGTTTAGTAACACAGCAGTCTAACAGCATAGCGCAAATCTGCCAGTTGAGATTTATAAGAACAACAATTCTGTAATAAAACAGGAAAAAATACCAGTGGCACATAGGTCTAATCAAAATGCAAAGCATTTGCAATCTGAATCTTCTTCTGGAAGAGAGGGCTGTAAGGTCTCTCACTGCAGGCTGACTTTTGGGCCCTATATACAAAGCTTGAAAGATTATTTTCAAGATATACAACTTACAGGGTTGCAGATGCAACGCGAACGTTCTAATAGAAAAGGCCTTTAACTACCTTATTTCTAATTGTTGTACATATCTAAATTAAAAAAAAAAAAAACCAACACAAACCCTGCCTTTTGAGCTAGAATGTAACATACCTTATCTCTGCAAAGGAGACAGCAAATTGTGTATTTTTTTCAAGACCTGAACAGAATACATTCAAGTACTTTCAAGTAAGATGAGATTAAAGTACTATATTTAAGTGTTTGGTATTATGAAGTAATATACTGAAGTTTTAAAAAACAATCCTATTGTTTTTTGGGGGGTTGGTTAATTTTTAGGATCTGACAGCAATAATTTCACTACAAGCTTATTTTTTGTTTAAAACCCAACAAAGTAACAGTTGAAATAGATGAACTCACTGCAAGATCTGATAAGCTGTTTTTCAGATATACTGGATAAAGAACACATGTGCAACACCTAGCATGTTGTCTTACCACTTTCTTTAGCACTGAACTGCCTTTTTAAAGAGGTGACTATCTCACTTCTGCTTCTGCAGATTCCCAAATTCAATCAAATCAAGAAAACGGACTTTGCAATTCTGATCCACTCTACCAGATTTGGTTATTCGACAAACTATAAAGTCTGTTTTTGCTGGAAGTAGTACTGAGGCAGCTCCTTCCTACCTCCATCTGTAACAACCCACCTGTGATAGAAACTTGTATATTCCAGTCTGGCACATTCCAGACTCTCCCACTTGCATACTCATTACCCTTTCTGCCAAATCGCTTTCACTGAACTGCAGTCCCACAACAAAAGAGAAAAACTGTAATATTATTAAGCTTTTAGAGTACTGAAAACAAAAAATGCACATATATCATCAGCAGTTCTAGTTACAGTAATGCAAAATAACTGTAATGCTAATAAACGAGCAACCCTTCCCCTCAAGCACAAATCTCTTCCAGCAGCAAAATTAAGTGTATCGCACATCCGTTCTGGGCCAGAATCTGGCAACATGTTTTGTTAGTCTTCAGGAGCCTTTCCTCTCACCTCCTCTGATAGGACATGGCCAATGCCTACCTCTTAACAGTTTCTTCCTAATACACTGCCTTACTCTAAAGATGACAAAACAAGAATAATTTTAATATCACTTCCCAATTAATTTAAAAAGGCTGAATGAATTCCCTGCAGCCAATATGTAATAATACACAACCGAAGTGAGAACCAGTGTCCTTAGAATAAAGGTTAACTCAACTATAATAGTCAGCTTTTCCAACTTTAATGATTCTATAAGAGACCAAACTTTACACAGTGGCCAAAAAGATGGATTTCAAAAAATCACAGTTCATTATAGGTTTTTTTTGTTTATTTTTTACTGCTGCATCAAAAAGCAATGTACAAGATTGCTGTCTTTTGAGCAACATGAGATAAATAATCTTCACTAGTTTCTGTTTCCAACCACTACCAGACTACAGTTTTTGACCGTGGGATCTTTTGAAACAAACCCATCTTCTCTTTGGAATGCAGCAACCAACAAAAGGATACAAAGAAGAAAGACCTGCGGATGTCGTCTAGGTGGAGCTGTCGAAACTGAGTTATATCAGTAGCATAGGTGAAGTTGAAAACAGCAAGCTGGAAAGACAGCAGAAGAAATCAATACCTAACATAACTGATGCACTTTGACAGACCTGCCATATTTTTATTGAAATGAATGAGAAATAAGCCCAATTCCCTAGCAGTTGTTATTAGAGTGGTGTTATGATGAGGATTGCAACCTTTCCTTTTTTTTTTTTTCTTATTATACTTTAATGAATCTGCCAGAAAGACTCTACAAATGAGATGATCAAATGAACACAGTGGAGCTTCCAATGCTATCTACGCTAAAAAAAATAACTTCTACGCCTTAGATTTATCATCTTTTTCCATCATAAATATTCCTCCTCCTACACATAAACACTTCCACTGCTCACAGGAGCATGTGAAAGAAGACCCACAGAAATAAAAGACCGCAATTATCCTTAGTTGACTTACGCTCTGAATGAGAATACTAAAATATTCTCCATCTCCTTTAGTTCTTATCACAATAGCACTTGACCTAAAGAGAACTGTCTTCAAAAAGTTTAAGAAGCCAGTGAACTCCTTTTCATTAGGGAAAAGAAAAACATTCAAATAACAGACTTTCAATACTGTCACAGTATTAATCTCACATCAGAAAGCTGAGCTGGATTCTCAAGCACAAGATTTACTTTGTCTAAGTACTGACAGGCATCTGAGAGATTTTTTTTCTAATCTAAAAGTGGGAAGTAGAAGTGAGCATTATTGTTCCTTTTGCTTGGAACCAAAAGTCAGATGACATTCAGATAGTGAAAACATAAACACTAATTACAGCTCACTTATGTTCTTTTCATTTGCATTTGATTAATAAAACGTTCATCACTTTTCCAGTCTTCTATGTAATACATTGCTTTAATAGAATTTTAATAAAAAAAAAAGCAAAAACAGAAAATCAGAACACCATCAGGCAGGTAAGCACCACAGATTCTGACTCCAGCACTTCAGATGCTACAAAACTTCCTCACATAAAATATCTCAAGTATACATAGTAAAAATAAAAAGCAATTCCCGTTTTCATTTCTGATATCCAGCCTTAAATTGGTAAATTCCATTCTCTCTGAAGCTTTAAAATCATCTTGCCTGCAGGAGAAACAAAATCACAGCATTTGTGAGATCAGCTCTGGTGATTGCTTTGGCATGAAGGATGCGTACCACCACTTTAACAAGCGACTCTGGTCATTCCTGCACATTCTTACCCAGACTCTCCATGACCAGCACCAAGGAGGGCACACTAGGAAGAAGTAGGGAAGAACCATGTTGCATACTTACATGGCTTCGAGCACCCAGACAGCTCTGCAACAGGTACTTTGGCTCTAACCAAAATTAATGGCATACCACAGCTTGCTAAAACCTTGACCTAATCTAAAAGTGGCAGTGTGAGCAGCATAGGCTTTGAAAAAAAAAAATTTCAAAAATTTTAGGGTGAAAGAAATTGCGTTGACACCTACTATAGAATTCTTTTTCCAGGCAAATCCAAGAATGTACTAGTTCCAATTTAGCCTTCAGTTCCTTGTCTGGCTAATCAAAAGTAAAGGGCCTTCCTTGATGAAAGAGAGTGGCAGGACAAAGTCAAACAAGATTTCCTGCATTTCCTGTGGGTCATTTCAGAAATGAAAATACTTCTTTTCAGTCTCTTACGTGGACGTTCACTACTGCCATCAGAATAAAGAAAGTACAGTGACGCTGTACTTGATCTGAAGAGTTACTGGACCTTACTCTGAATTAGCACTACACTCAAAGAAGAGAGCTTTGCATCTGGCAAAACATACTGCTAAGTCAAAATGATTTCCTGCATTCCTAGAAATAGCTCTGATGTGAAACATCTTCTACAGGGTCACATTCCCATTTCATGAGACAGCTGTTACTGGCCTGCCAAGCGCAAAAGAAGGAAATGCAAAGTCTTGTTCTAGGAAAATCACTCAGAACATTTATTGCACCTAAAGGAAAAAGAAGATGCTCCTAATAATTAAACTGATATAACTAACTGGAGCTGTTACCTTTGGTTTGAGTGAAAGACCGTAGCGCTGCAATGCTTCTTGTTCCATCTGTATCCACACCAACATCAAACCAGAGAGCACCAGAGGAAACAGAGCTTCATATCTGAGTAGCAACATAATAACCATAGTAGGTGCAGTCATTAAGAACCATTTAACATCAAATACCATCACTTCTCTTTTCTTTACTTTTTTCATTTTTTCTCTACCCAAATCATACATGAAAAGCCACTCTCCCTGCCACCATTTCTGAGGAGTACCCACAGCTGTTCTGTGAAGTTTAAAGCCACACAGCGATTAAATTGTACCAGTAGGACAGGCAGAATGCTTCAGTTTTCCTCAGTTGCATTTTGCATCCATTTCATGGCAGTCATGTGATACAAAGAACATCCCATTTTACCGAACTGAAGTGTATTTTTTCTTTCCTAAAAATCAGTCTACTCCAACAGCAACATCCATTCCAACAGCAGTATTAAGTCGCACTCTAATCGAGGCAGCTCAGCTATTCTAGCAGCTAGACCCCCTGTCTCAGAGGGGTACTGCTGGCTTTTACAGCAAGCCAGCATAGCAAACTATGAATGTATTTATCTGAGAAATTAAGACACTCTGATAACCTGGGGAGTATAGACTGTTGTCAGATAAAACTTGTTTTTCCCTGCCTTTTATGTCCCAGTTGCACTTCACGGCACTTCTCATTTTTCTTCTTTCAGGATAAAATTATAAAACCAACAGAGACTGTGACACCAACACTGACAAGACTACTAATTTGTCTAAAATTAAGAAAAAGATCATATTTAATCTTGGTATAGTCTCTACATTATAATTCCCTGTTAGTGTAGCTACAAAGTGCTTTCAAACTGGAACAAAAGATTTTGGACTTTTCTGTTTTAATTATAAAAATGACAAGCAATTAAGAAACATGAAAAAGACAATGCTTGAGCTGTCAGCAGCAAAAGTACCTGCAAGCTTCACAGTCATCTGTGCTTGCCTGCAAACTGAGTGTCTTCAGCTGAATCAGTGACAACTTGTAAGCAGCTATGCTTTGCAGCTAGCTTCAATACTTCTACCAAGCTACAGCTAGAAAGGTGCTGGAGTTACCCAAGAAAGGCAGCAGGTTATTGTTACACGGTATAACAGAGCATTGAGGAGACAAATGCAGAACCTGGATTTTGTTGTGATTTTTCTTTTAAAAGAATTTTCTGAATTTGTTGGTCTGTGTGAACGCTTTAGGAAAGCAGCAGAGAGCAGTCAGCATTGAAGTGGTCTGGTGCAGGGCCATGACATAAAAAGGGAGGTTGCCACTCTCACAAAGAACAACGTTCGTGCTTTATCATCCAGCAGCCAGGACAGGTTTAGAAAATCAAGTGCAAGAGTGTGTGTGCTGACAAAAGTAAGATTAGGATCACAACCTTAATGGTGAAGTGGGAGGAAGGGACAGGCGGGAGATAAAAACAAGAAAGGTGCTTGATCTGAAATGAGCATAGCCACAAGAGGCAGCTATTGCAAAATATCTGCTGTAAGATATTTTATTCCACTTAATTTCCCAGTGTAATTAAATCCAGAGGATAAGTGAGAGGGAGGTGGAAGGGATAGTTCCTACGTTCCCCGTTAGCTGTGCTTTTAAGAGCTACTGAGTCTGGACAAAAAGCGGGCTAGCTGACATGGAATTTTCTTCATTTAAAGCTCCGGAGGGTTGTCTTCTGTCTAAGAGAGGAGCACGCTCTGCCCTTTCTGGGAGTCTAGCACCCTTTTGAAAAACGTTACTTCCATGACTTCCCATACTTCCCTTATTTTAGGGTTACTTGTTTCCCATCACGCGTCCTTTAAGCCATAACTAGACACAAGTGATTGGCAACTGAGAAGAAAGTTACTTCTTTTCTTTCTGAACAGAAAAGCACGTACTAAAACAACAGAAGATGTAAACTAAAACAGATTTTCTGTCATGGTTTTGTGATTTTCGGTTATTGGTATTCCACATCATAACATCATGTAGTGGACATACCTAGTTCTCAGAAGAGAAGGACTACTACAGTCCCCACAGTACTTTGCTCCTTTGTTACCATTTTCCAGCCGGAGGGAAAAGATAAAAGCTCGCAGTATAAAAACTTGCAGATCACGAGACCTCGTCCCTTTTTCCGCCGTCTCTCGTCTTGGCAGCACCTCGCTCTCCAGCCGTCTTATTGTCGGTAGTAGAGTAAGGCCTACCTTGATTTTGGGACATTCTCTCTCTCTGTATTGGATTTATCAGCTTAAATTGTAATTATATGGTATTATAGTGTGTTGTTTTGCATTCCGATATTTTATTTAGTAAATGAGTTTGTTTCTCCTCAGATTGTTGCCGCTGTTCTTTGCTCTCAGGGCCATCTCCCTACCCCTTTCCCCTTTTCCCGGGACGTGGGCCCTTGGGTCCCCCGTCCCCTTTGTCACAGAATCGGGCCTAACGCCCGTAAACCGTTGACATTTTCTTATTTTAGTGCAAGACTGTTTGAATATGCATCCTTTCAGTCTCTGCTTCGTCTAGCTGAAAGGAATGTCAACAAAACAGAGTGCTTATAATAAATACAAAGAGAACTGCGGAAGTTCCCCTGAAATATTCTTCAGGGAACTGAAAAAGAAACAAACAATGAGATTGCAGCTGGAAGCAAGCTTCACATCTTTAACAGGAACGTTCACGAGATTCAGCAGACAATTTCACATTTAGCCCCTGATTTTCATATGCAAGAACAATGCAAATGGAGTAAGAAAGAAGTACCCTGTGCTGAGGAGGAGGTAGGTGGCCATCAGTGAAAGCAGTATGCTGAACAGTCGCTGGAAGAGCAACGTGGGACTCAGTAATGGCAACACCGAGGAAGAAGCTGCAATAAAGGAAGACCTGTCAGTCACTGCATGCAGAACATTTCCTCCTCAGTAACAAGATAACATTCTTCAAACCTTGACAGCTTTATGTACAAAAATTCTATATTGGTCATACATGCCCTACTTATTTTGAAAAGTTACTTTTGCAGAAGAAAGCCCAAATTTGGGCTTTTTTTTTTTTTTTCATTAGCCCTTTCCCAAGGGCTCATAGGAGGTGAGGAAAACTGAGAAAAATGAAAACAAGCTACTGGAAGAGAGTGAGCAAAGAGGAAGTGAAGTAGAGGGAAAATATCCAGGTGCTTGAAGCTGGGAAAAGAAGAAGGAAAAGAATTGCTGTGATGTGGCCATTTTAAACCTGTGGGGTTTTATCTGTTTGTTTTTAAATGTGAAAATTTTATTTAATGTGCTTATAAAGAAGAAAGTGGAAAAATAACATTGGTGTGATTCTTCACTGTGGTAAGGCCCCCTCACTATACTGTAACACTCAAAGGTTGCATCAGCATTAAGTCATAATTAATTATTCTACCGAGGAACAGAAATTGAAGCGTAATATACAGAAAGTATATCTGTTTTGTTGTGCTTATTGTCACAGTATATCGTTTTACTTATAGTAAACATATCTGTGAAAGAGTAATGAGGCAGTTTCTGCAACCTGTGGGTCAGCCTTCATTTCATTTCCTGGCTTTTAGCCTTGGCCACTGCTACAATTACAGAATAAGGGACTGCATCTCAATGGTGCTTCAGCCTTCTAGCATCACTTGTAGCTTTCTGTGCTTACAGAAGGCCCAGCTCAAGGAGGACCTCCAGGGACGCTCACTGCAAGCCAGAGCTGCTGGAAAGAAATTTGGTGTGGCAACTAGCCTCTGTGAATGACACTCAATGCATCAGATGCATATTGCTCTCTGTACACAATCACAGATGAAAACAGATGTGTGTGCGGCAGATGATAATTAGCCTTTCCAACTCTGATATGACACATGAAATATTAACCATCAACAGACTTGCACATTTCTGGCTGACCTATAAAGTCTCGGTACGTGTTCCCTGTACAATTATAACATGACATTTCTCAAGATGTGGCTAGTTGCTATGGTACGATGACAAAAACTTTAAAATATTACGTATATTTGTTTAGAAATATCTGGTAACACTAAAATGAAGGTTCTGAAGAACATGGAAGTGGCTGGATTCACTCTGCCTCCTGGGTTTACCTCTGCATGTTTGTGGTTACCATAGAGGAACTGCAACAACCACACAGCCTAACAGCAGAAGCCAGAAGGTCCTTTCTGCAGGCTTGTAGGCACACACCCACGAGTAATTTGCCTGATTCCTCCTAAACCAGTCTTTCTTTAAAATTTTAATTTAGACCTAAAATCATTATTTTTTTAAAATATAGTAGGGTTCAAATTCATCAGAATGGCTACCTGAAGAGGGGATAACAATTTGTTAGAAAACCTCAGAAGTATTCAGCTTATCATTATAATGAATAAATACTAACAACTGTACTTTTGGTTGTATAAATAGAGAGGGGCAAAATGACAGCTTAACAAGCAACAGTACTGTTCTTCCAGAAGTAAGCAAAAAGATGAATAGACATTTGACCATTTATAGCGTCACCAATCCTGGGAAAGCTACAGTAGATCGTGGTACCTTATTTCTTATTATGTCACATGGATGTGGATGCTAATGACAAGGCAGATGCTTGTTGTGGTTATGCAGTGACAAAGAATCTCTCCTCATCAGGAGTATTGAGGACATTCCACAGGATGCCCTAGCTTTTTACCTGCTTAGTTCTGTGTTTAATTATGTAAAGCAACCTCAACAAATGCATAAGGCTCCTACCTTGAAGATCATATCCACTTGAAAAGATTACTTCCAGTCTGAAAAATTTTGCTAAAATATTCAATACCACCGTGGCAGCAAACAGGGTACATAGTTTACTTCATTTTAGCTTTATTTTTGTCATAGAAACAACACCATCAGCAAAGAAAATTTCTGATATACTTTTTCCTTATAACTCTAGAGTTCTCTGACTTCCCAAATAAGCTCTTAGATGAAAAACACATTTCTTTCACTGTCACACAGAAAAGAATGATAACCTTTACCCTCAATTCCTGCTACAGTAAGCCGTGCAGGACATCATTGATTTCATTGACTTTAAAACTGCACGGAATTCATCCACACAGAGACAAGCACTTAGCTTAGTAGGCCACAAAGGAAAGGATGATGGAAAGAAAACTACATTAGAAAGAGTATTCCCCACAGACACAGTGATCACAATCAGTTGTATCAGTCTTGAATTTGTTTGCTCAAACAGAAGCAAGACTTCTAGAACTGACAAGATCTGATTAAGTTACAGCAATGTCACCAGTACATGAATATACACAATATACAAGACATCTAGCAACTAGAGAACGAGAGTCATAATTCTTCCATTAAGCTACATTTAAATTATAGGTCCTGACCTCTAGAAAACTACTGCTTCCAAACTTTAAAGAGGATATCTTTTGGTCTAAAACAAGCCCCACGTTTCAGATCAGTCAGGGATAAATAATGCCTAACGTTTTCTAATGGAGCCATACAGAAATTATTTTAGAGCTGAAATACCAAATGAATTACTTTACTCTATTCCATAACTCCAGTGATAATTACATTTGCTCTGTTTAATGATCCTACAATTTTAATTTAAGAGCAGTGAAAAATTCAGACTTGTAATTTTTTTCTTTAATAATTAGCTTCTAACAGATATCAAACATATACTAATTTTACTAGTTCACAAGCACTTTGTAAGTCAGCTCTGAAAAGCACATCCAGTAACCCAAGGGTCTCTGCTATCAGCTGTAGCTTTGGCTTTTACTGAAATACAGCAACATTCTTTTCCTCATATCCCCATGTTTTAACTGGCTTGTTTGTATAACACCTTAGATCACTTTTATCTGGCTTCAAGTAAAGCAAAAAGGGCATTTGTATCATTATAACCCCAAAAAAGGATATTCAAAACAAAAGATAAAGCTACTTGTAACTCAGTTGTTAGTATTTTATTACAGCCTTAAAAAGGAGTAATATTTTAGAAAACTTCCCAATGTGTTTATGAGAAAAAAACCTAACTTAGTAAACCCATTATCAAACTTTAAGGAGTCAAATGAAGAAATACGTGAAAACATAAAATGTTAATACTAAAGTGTCAGTGCTCCCCAACCCAACCTTTAACCCTGAAAAATATCAGAAAACAAGTTTGGGAAGCAAGATGCTTACCTAGAGTCGTCCAACTGATAATTTGATTGAATACAGGCAATCCTTGTTTGTTTTTAAGACTGTTATGGGTACTGCTCACAACATACGTTGAAAGTACAATACTCAACATCTAGAAAGAAGAAAAACAAAGAAACATGTAATTAGTGTGGAAATCTCAGTCATTCCATATTAAGTATGTAAATATGCTTTCAAGTTGCATAAACTTGAAAATTTCCTCATCTGAATCAACAGAAGAACAGGAACCCTGATGAAGACTGATGTGCAAGTTGAGTATTTCTACCTTTTATACCCCCAACTTTTTATTAAAAATAAGAGCAACTGTGATAAAAGGAACCAAACAAAAAAACAAACAGATGAAACAGGCAGAGAAGCATATGTCCTTGACTGGCAGCCATGAAGAATCGGTACAACTTCTGGCTTCACTGCAGGATCAGGTACAGGGCAAAGCAAAAGGGTAGTTAAGAGCTTTGCATGGGCAGCACAGTTCATGGGAGAAGAGACAGCGGAAGCACAAACTGGAGGTAGGGTTTAAAGGACAAAGAAGCTGCAGTCTTAGCAAATTGTTCAGATGAAATAGCCTGAGCCACCTCAAGCAGAAACCCCTGCTCTGGAGAAGCAGTGAAGATAGAAAGGGTTTTTGTTTTGGGCAAATTCGGGAGATGTCAACCAGTGCAAAAAAAAAAAAGGGGGGAGGGGGAGGAAATTACCCGATGAGTCAGTTATTTTTGTAAGTAGACAATTATTCAATAAAATGTTTGAGCCAAGTATTCAGTTATTGTTATTTGTTCACAACTTCCTAATTTCACTGAAAGGCAAATCAAGCATACGTTGCACTTTGCAAATATGCTTTAAATGGCACTGTAAGAAGCTGCTGCCTTCACTTTTTACCATATGAATGGCTGCCATTTCCCACCCAGACACACTGACATCTAGCGGTACCCTGTCCAGAGGACCTGCTTGGCAGTCAGGATCCATTTTTGGCCCAATTTCAGAGGTGCTCAGTATCCATTCGTTCTGTTTAATTTCAGGGCTCAAGAATTTATAAATTGCATTTCTGTGTGATATCAGTAAACTAGGTCAAAGCACCACACCATCAAAATCTCAGGGAATTGGCCCATTTAGAGTTCTGATGCTTATTTAGGATTTCTTTGCTGTATTGTGGCCAGATCTTTCACCTCTATGATATATCTTTTAAAGTTCTTTTAGTGTCGTGAGTTCTGGTAATCCCCTACTATTTCCTAGTCACTGAAGTCACTTTACACTCACAGTCATCACCCACGGTATAACTTGTGCCTTTTAAGAATCACGATGACCAGGGCACTCCATTTACTGCTGCTAGATCTATGCCAGTGAGCTGGCATCTGCCTCAGAGACTTCTGTGTTCACAGTTCAACTAACGTTCAAAATGCTCCCAGTCTTCAGTGACATCTCCAGGGTTGTGGAGCAGCATGGAAGCAACTTGGATGTGTAAGCAGAGATCTCCAGCTAAGAACCTGTTGTCTTTTTTACCCCTTTACACCTCCTTTGAAGTTCAGAAATTATTCTTGAACAGCCTAAGAGCTGGCCTCTGAGAAATGGTCATCTGTAGGTCTCAAGTAGGAAGAGGAAACCAAGGGTGACATCAGCACCTCTTTGCCAGCAACTTTCCTAAGCACCATGCATAATAGCAACCCATTGAAAGAACAGTACAAGAAACTGAATCATGTGTTGGACTTCTTCTGTTCTTTAACTCTACTGTTAGGACATGGATTCCTACTGTGGCTTTAAATAATTTAGACAAGAAAATTAATCAGCATGGACCTACATGAAACTAAAGTCTCCCAGGAATAAGTTTGGTTACAGTGGTAACAGCAGTGTTTTCAGTAGTGCAATAAAAACTGGACTTCAACTATGAAACTGCTGGCAAAGAGATAAACTCCAGCAAAAAAATTAAGTTGCACAGTAAATTCCTCAGCAGTCCATCTTATGGATTACAAAAAAAATCTCAATTTTCTCCATTCCTGAAGCCCTAGGATAGAAGCGGCACTGACCAAAAAACAACACTCTCCTTGCCACAGCAAAGAAAACTCAGAAACAAAATGTTACTCCTGCTTTAATATTAAAGGAAAACCTGAAAATCTCCTGGCAATTTTCAGAACAAGTAAGGAAGTAATTAGTATCTTCTGCCTCAAGCAAACAGCGACATATATCAAAACTGCAAATTTAGGTCTAAACATAACTGAAGATTTTGTAGCAGAAAGGCAAATGTAATCACAACTAAGTTAGTTAAGCCTGCATATTTACTTTCTTATTTATACCCCTTCACTGAAAAATCTTTTTGATCATGATGTTTGGTTGTCTGGGACGTTTTTGTTTCTTTAAGGCTAAGACAATGTCGGAAATCCATAATCTCTATGTACAAAAGACAGTTAACTACTAAGTTGCCTGTAAGCGGACTCTCAGATCCATACAGGTATGTAGTTAATATTCATTTGCCAAGTTGCACATTCTGTCCCATCCATGGAGAAACCAACAGAAAAATACACAGTTCAGGACTGGATGTGAGGGATTTATCTCCACTGGGGAGATCTACATACAACCTGGTTTCTTCCTTTTTTTTTTTTTTGGCTTACTCTGTGGGTCCCTGGTTACTTACTTTTTTTTTTTTTTTTTTGACAAAAGGAGAGCAACTAATGTAATGCAATAGGCTTTGTTCTTTACCAGACATAGTATCTTCGCTACTGGCTAGTCCTCAGAGGAAGCTCGCTAGTACAAGAAAGGAAAAAGCTGTCTTCTGAAGAGAAAAAGAGCCTTCATAAGCACAACAAAAAGCTCAGGTAATGCTGTTCTCCTCTCTTTCTCTGACTGGGATACAAAGAGAACTGAAAAGGGAAACATCTTTATTCACATGCAATTACAAAATAACTCGTGTAGAATGACTCAGACAAATGGAAAGAACTACTCGAGTCTTTGGAAAATATTACTTCAAAATCCATTTCATCTTTAATGAGTAGATGCAAAAATTTGAGATGAGGTGAAGTGATTCAAAAGATGGTTCTTGCACAAGGACACTACCAAAGGAAAAGCTTTGATAAAAGAGGAGTCAGGGGATCCTGATAAGAGAAGTTAGGCTAGAACAGAATATTTTTTTGGCTAAATTAAGAAGAAAAGCTAGAACCACCAGCTATTCCTTCTCCATTGTGTAATTCAAAGGCCAGTTGAACCTACAAAAAAAGGCTAGCAAAGTTGTTAAGAGAATCCCAAGGCATACTGTAATGACTACTTGTAAGGAAAGGATGCTCTGTTTTTCCTCCTACTTCAGTCAATGATCGACAGGAGAGAAGCGCACAAAGAAAGTACTGTAGCAAATTAAACTATCCTTTCATCCCCTAAAATGAGAAAAATCAAACAACCAACCTTATTTTTCTATGTAAATAGTAACTATGTATCAGAGGAAAGCATAAGTTTCAGTGACAGCCTCCAACAAATAGATGTGGGTGCTGGAAAAATTATCCTTAAGCAACCCCTTGTCAGATGCAAAGCAGAAGCCTGATCACGTGTATGAACATCAGTGCCCCAATCACCACCTGTCTTTTCAAAAGAGGTACATTTTATCTGATGAGAAGATGCCATGAGTTCAAAATGCTCCAAATTGAATATTTTTCCCTCTTTGCTCCCTCTGAAAACTCCAACTCAAAAGAAAAACTAAAGGGAAAACAAAATAATTATGTTGTCTAGAAAAAAAAACAGCCTTCTGACAAACATTTTCCGTTAGCATTCTTGACACTTCAGAGCAACCAGAAACATTTTAACCACAAAACAAGATCTTAACTGATGAACACGCATAATGCCTCTGTAATGTACTTCTGCCTCTCTGAGTCTGAATGCTCTTTCTTCCCAATCCTTTCTTCATACAGAGTGAATGAAGAATCCCATATTTTTCACTCCCAAGAAAGCTTTTGAAATAAAAAACTAATAGAGACCAGTAATTAGATGTCACTGTTGTAAAAATATCCCCTGATTAAGGAGAAATTTGAGGAACTTTATGATCTTCTTGTAGGTTGGGAGAAAAAGGAAGATGTTTCCCCCTGAACAAGCAGGCTAAACTTTGTCATTTAATGAAGTATCTCAGGACTTGCAAAATTCCCTGAGTCTCTGAAGCTGGCTCAAGAAGCTTCTGGTATTAGTCTCTGACTACAGAGCTATTTCCACCTCCTTCTTTATGAGTTTCTCCACAAAGTTACCCTGGTGAGATGCTGTAGTAGGTACATTGTAGGTTGACCTCGGCTGGCTGCGAAATGCCCACCTAGCCGCACTCTCACTCCCTCATTCAGTCAGTTGTTTCCAAGCTTTCCAGTCCACTGCTGAGTACATATATATATATATAGTATGAGTATATCATATACATAGGACAGGAACTGATACCTCTTTTCCAAGGAAAGCTCAACAAGTTAAGACAAACGACCACCATGTTATAAACATGTGGGCACTCAGGTAAAGGGATTTTAGAACTTCAGTATTCTTGCCTATCCTCCTGTTAACCAATTTGAGCTCCACTTCTAAAAACAAAAAAAATATATAATGAATGCTTTGCTTAGCTCAATAGAAAATTCCACCATATAAGTAGTAATCAATAAAGCTTTTAATAAACATTACCAGTCCCAAAATAAAACCATTATCTTGTAACAAGTTTTTTAAAAAAATGAGGATAGCAGACATACAAAGCTTTATTAGAATCTTAAAAGCTCTCTAGAACTTAATTAGCAACTGCTATGAGAAGATCTACCTATTTCATGATGTTGCCAAGAAAAATCCCATCTTCCATCTGAAAGAAGATTTAGCAAATGGAAAAGCAGCTCAGTATCAGTCTCACATTTATTATTCAACAGACACTCAGAAAATTGAAAGAAATCCTTGAACCAACAAGCTTGTCCTTAGTGTGAGTGGACAATTCACGCAAAGGTCAGTGGGAATTACGTACGCAGACTGGACGCAGGATAAACTCTCAAATTCTTGGAGTATCAAAATGTGTATGCACATCTATGTACCAATGCAAATAAATACGTACAGAATGAGCTTTGGGAACACAACATTACAATATATAAAATGAACATCACCATGGGCTTACAGTTCCCTTGAAGACAGTAGTAAAAAGGAAAACTTAACAACAATTGATTTGTTCTTGAAAATTGTGGCTTTGATAGGAAAAGGAAAAGGTTCTTCATTTATGCAAAAATTTGCAGGTAAAAAAACTAACATTCAGAATTACTGAAAAGTAGCAAGTTACCTGATAAAAATATACTTTCAGATCTTCTTTACCTTGGTATTTATTTTCACTTCTACAAAAAGATGCCAAGAAGAAGCAAGAGATCAAAAGTGTCATCAAACCAGCTGCTATTCTATAAAAACAAAAGAACAATAAAATCATGGGAAACATGACCAAAAAGTACCAAATCAGGTTTTTTCATAGATGTATTCTTCACTAAAAGAAAATAATTTGTTACAGTTATCAAGACAAAATACATTAAAGAAACTTCAACATTCAGTTCCTGAAAAGAAAAAAAAAAGTTCAGAGTCACCTATGTGTTTTTTAGAAGCTCAGTGGCAAAAATCACCATTTTGGTCATGTATCTGCTTTGCTGCCCACCAATTTTAGCTACTTTCAATTACCTGCATTTGTCACTTGGCATCAGCACGGAGAGACTACTGACCAAAATGTCCATTTGTGACTGCTCTATTCCTTGTGCTGTCTCAGACGTAACAAAAATGTACAACTACCTCATATGTAAAATCAGTCTGCCTAGGCATATTGCAAAAGTAATTTTCATTTAATGATCTATCCAATACAGGAACACAATTGCAGGCTACTCCGTCACAGAATGGAGATTGGAAGGCACCTCTAGAGATACATCTAGTCCAACTCTATTCAAAGTAGGGCCAACTACAGCAGGCTGCTCAGGACAATGCCCAGTTGGGTGTTGAATATTTCCAGCAATGGAAACTCCACAACCTGTCTGAGCAATCTGTTCCAGTGTTGGACTACCCTCACTGTAAAAAAGTTTCTAAATAGATTTTTTATTTTTTATTTTTATTTTTTACCTAAATTTGTCCTCATTTCTTCCTGTCCTTTCAATGGATACCACTGAGAAGAATCTGAATCTATCTTTACTGATTATTGGTCTCAATATCAACCCTTGGGGTATACCACTACTGACTGGCCTCTAGCTGGACTTCATGTCACTGATGACAACACTTGGAAACTCATAGTTCACAGAGTTACAGTTCATCTCACCATCCATTAACCTAGCTTGTATATTTTCAGTATCTGTATGAGGATCATAGAATCCTTAGAGTTGGAAGGGATCTTTAAGGGTCATCTAGTCCAACTCCCCTACAATGAACAGCTAGATCAGGTTGCCCAGGGCCTGATCCACAGCCTCACCTTGAAGTCTCCCCAGACAGGGCATCCACCACATCTCTAGACAACCTGTTCCAGTGCTTCACACCACCCTCGCTGTAAAACACTTTTTCCTTATATCTAACCTAAATCTACCTCTTTAAGCTTGAAACCATTTCCTCTTGTTCTGTCACTGCAGACCCTGCTGAAGAGTCTGTCCCCTTCCCTTTTGTCATCCGACATCGATTCAGTTTGTTAAACTAATATTTTGGTCCTTAAACTAATATACTGATCCATATTGCTAAACGAATAAGTCTATATCAACTTCCTGTAGCTCCTCTTTAGATACTGAAAGGCTGCTATCAGGTCACCTTGGAGCCTTCTCTTCTCCCGGCACTGAACAGTCCCAGCTCACTCAACCTGCCCTAGTAGGGGAGGTGTTCCATCCCTTGCAACTTTTTTTGTGGCCCTCCTCTGGACATGCTCCAACAGGTCTACATCTCTCCTGCACTGAGGACTCCACATCTGCACGCAGTACGCCAAGTGAGGCCTCACCAGCACAGAGTAGAGGGGCAGGATTGCCTCCCTTGCCCTGCTGGCCATGGTTATTTTGATGCAGTCCAGGATACGGTTGGCTTTCTGGGTACTGAGGGCACATTGCTGGCTCATGTCCAGCTTGCCATCCATTGGCACCCCCAGTTCTTTTTTTGCAAGGCTGCACTCAATGCTTCCATCCCCCAGCTTGTATTGGTAGTGGGAGTTGCCTTGACCCACGTGCCAGATCTTGCATTTGGATTTGTTGAACCTCATGAGGTTCGCCTGGACCCACTGCTCAAGCCTGGCT
Organism: Numida meleagris; assembly: GCF_002078875.1. Classification (NCBI taxonomy): domain Eukaryota; kingdom Metazoa; phylum Chordata; class Aves; order Galliformes; family Numididae; genus Numida; species Numida meleagris. The sequence continues at coordinate 66,288,343 of NC_034410.1, read as the reverse complement.
AGGTCCCTCGGGATGGCATCCCATCCCTCTGGTGTGCTGACTGCACTTCACAGCTTGGTGTCATCAGCAGACTTGCTGAGGGTGCACTTGACCCCACTGTCAATGTCACTGATGAAGATACTAAAGAGTATCGGCCCCAGCACTGACTCCTGGGGGACACCACTAGTCATTGATCTCCATCCAGACATTGAGCCATTGACCACCACTCTCTGGATTCAGTCCTGCAGGATGTTATGGGAGGCTGAAATAAATAACTATATTAACTGCTCTCCCCTTGTCCACTGAGCCTGTCATCTAATCTTTGAAGGCTATCATGTTGGTCAAGCACAATTTCCCCATCATAAATTCATACTGACCACTCTCGATCATCTTATTTTCCTTCACATGTTTGGAAATTGCTTGTTTCTAGAACTAGTTGCTCCATCACCTTTCCCAGTGATTGATATGAGACTGACCAGCTGATAGTTCCCTGGATCCTCTGCCTCACAGAATCATAGAATGGCCTAGGTTGAAAAGGACCTCAAAGATCATCGAGTTTCAACCCCCCTGCTGAGTGCAGGGTCGCCAACCACTAGACCAGGTTTGTGTTGATTGAGCAGGAGATAAGGGAAAGGCAGATTCGGGTCTGGCACAGTGCTGCTTTGTGGGCATCCCAAAACAGGGTATGAGGCTTTTAGACAACTGATCTAAAACACTTGCTCATGTTTTTTTTTTTTTTCCCCAGGGATGAAGCCTAAATCAGGAACTCTGTGATTCTCCTGTAAGTTTTTCCTTGGCCGCTTGTTTCCCTCAAAGTTACTGCCTCAAGAAGTGCAACGTGATAGATTTAATGTGTGGGTTTTGTAGTCTTTGTTGTCTTGAAGGCATAGAATTTGCCAGGAAACTGACCTAGTGTCATTAGCTTTCTAAATTTATTGATTACATTTAAAATAATTACCCTGCTGGTCATTCAGGGCTCCACAGCATTTCCATGTCACTGCCATTCTGCCACCACTTTGAAACAGATGTCCTCAAGAAAGGCAGCAACACAGAACCAAATATTTGCAACACTTTCTGTCTTTTAACTCATTAATTGTTGATCACTCCTGCTTTAATGTTCTGGCATCACATTTATTTGGCAGTTAGTCTCTCCTAAGCTTTCCACATGTCTCCTCCTCACCCTTCTTTAAGATAGCAGTGAGGTTTGCTTTCTTCAAGTCCCTAAGAAACTCTCCCCATCCCACTGCCATAACTCTTCAAATATTATCAAGAGTGACCTCACAGTCACATCAGCCAGCTTCCTCAGCACCCTTGGATCCACAGACTCACATGTTCAGTTTAAGCATTCCCTAATTTGACCCTCTTCCACTTCTTCCTTACTCCAGACTTTCAGACAAGCACCAGGGGACTAAAGGCTGGGGATCCTGAACATCAGGCTTGTCAGTAAAGATGGAAGCAAGGAAGGCCTCGGCCTGTTCTATGCTCTTTGCCACCAAGTCCCCTGTCCCAGTTAGGAGCAGAGCCACATTTTCCCTGGTTTTCCTTTCATTCCTGCATGGTGTCTTATTGTACCTTACATCCCTCACCAGGGCTTTGGCTGTCCAAACTCATTCTGTATATTCAGACTGCAGCTCTATACGCCTCTTTGGTCATATGATTCTGCTTTCATCTCCCATACACTTCCTTTTTATTACTGAATTTATTTAGGAGCTTCCTGTTCACACCATACAAGTTTTATTACTGTACTGAAGAGGCCCTGGCCTGACCTATAGTGACCCTGTTCAAGAACAGATTTAGCAAATGCACATATTTCTCACTGGCACTCTAATTTCATCCTGTTTTATCTTTTCTTCTACCATCTCCTTATCTTCGATATCCTGAAGCATCATATATACATATATTTTTAATTGTTACTTCAAACATTTTCAAATTCAAAATTCCCTTGGCAAGATTCAGACAAGCACAAGCTGCTTCAGAAGTAGAATGTTTCATCAGAAGAATGAATAAGAAAATGTATTGTCAGGTAAGGTGAATATAAAGAAATGTAAGGGAGGAAGACTTGAAGGTAGTTTATAATTTAACTCCATTTTGACTTCTAAGCTGTGTTAGGCTGTTAAAAAGAATTAAAAAACCTCAGTTTGAACCAGGAAAAATTTGTGTATAAAGCCAAGAAGGAGTATTACGGTTGTCACAAATCTGTCTTGAATATTTCTAACATTCTCAAGCACCACAAATAGGAAGAGTTTTCAATGGATAGATTTAAACTACAGTGAGGCATAACGTAAATAATTTGGAAAATATCTGGGCTCATAAATATATGTGCAATCATATATTGCTGCTCTCTTCCCATTTTTTACTGAGGATCAGGCACCCTGGTTTTGATGGGGCACAGTATCTTCTGTCAGAGAGCAGAAGGAGCTGTTGCAGCCTAAGTCAATTCAGGTCTCTCTGCAGTAGCTACAAGGATACCAAAAGGCTAACTCCTTCAGGCCAACCAACTGGATTGCATCCAGATATAAAAGAATGCCCACACAGTGAAAGAGTAGCACATGATAGAACTCTCGTTACTCTATTTGTTCTATTTCCCTGAATAACTCATTAGTTACAGAATGTTATTCAAAAACAAATTACTCAAAATTAGATGGAGGAATTCAGAAAGATTGTCAAAGTAAATTGCTTTTGTATAAATGTTCTTATTCACATGGCACCGCTATTTGCCATGTTTGTACCCCAGCAAAGCTCCTCCTTTAATGACAACCTTTATTTTCCATGTACAATTTGCAGATTTTGGTATTGTGAGAAATATTTCCCTCCACAAGAAATTACAGAATAATGCAAAGAGCAAATGGATGTGGCTTTCTTTGAAGTACTGCAAGAGTATTAAAAGTCTCTTCTCATTCACATTAGTGAATAACTGAGGTCTCTATAATCATGTTATTTAAATTCTGAATTTCAATACCTGTCTCAGCCAGCTTACAATAATATAATTCCCCACATATATCAAGTCAGCCTAAATTCTGAATATCAAAGAGGGAAATGAAAAGTTTAAAGAACAAGATGAAATCCTTACACCAGAGGAATGTTTGGTTCTCTTCCTACAACAGGCATTAAAGGAAATACTGCCAGGAGCACACACAGAAGAGTCCAGATCAATGTTGTTCTCTAAAGGAAAGAAAGAAATGGGAAATTTTGAGGTCATATGGACAGACTACTATCTAAACAGAAAAAAAAAATGTACACTGAACTAACAACAGCTACAAGCACTTCCCAACAGATATCCCCTCACCCCATATCTATCATTAACAAAATTAACTGAAAAACGGCACAAGGTCATTCATATTACAGCACTTCAATTTAATAGAAAATAATCTTATTTTCACAATGTCAAAATACTACCAAAGACAATCAGAATTAAAGCTAATCTTATACTTAATAGCATTTTGGGAAAGCATGGCCTTCATACACATTGCAGTCACCAGAAATCTGATGAGTAGCCTTATGGAAGAAAGCAATAAAACCAATCTCATTGGAATTTTGCAGCAGCTAACTAATCACCAATTCTCTAGTAATATAGTAATATTTTCCAGTTCTTGAATATGAATGCTCTTTGATTTACCCACCATAATCATCTAACTATTTGTTGAAACTCTCTGCTATGGGGGAAAAAAATCCCAGGTATTTTGTTCTCAATGAAGTCAGCAAGAGCTACATCACTTAAATTTTTCAATCTCCCGTCATATTCCAGACCTTAAAAGGAGCTGGTGCTATAAAATGCCTCTTCTGCCTTAAGACACGCAACTTGATTACTCAGACACAATTAAAAAAGGATAAATAAGCAAGTACAAACCTATATCTCAAAAGCTCTTACAAAGCAGGACTTGTAAAATTGTATCCAAATTACTATTTCAATTAAAGTGCTAATAGTGTCCCAGACCTCTAGGTTTTAGGTAGTCTGTGAATTAAGAGTTTAAACGAACAAATGGAACAACTGTCTCATATTAAAGATCGTGCCACTTAATATCCATATCTACCAAAGTGGAGCTTTTTCCCTGTGAAAAAATGGTATAGGAAGCTGCCTCCGAGGAACAATATAAGCCGGCTGATGGCAGACAATAAAGACATGAGAAGCATTTTTCAGGTACTTTTTTTTTTTTCCAATTAAAAGACATACTTCTTAAATGGTGGAATTTTTGCTGATCACATATGTCAAAGCTTTTGTCACTGTGGCAATTCAACAAATGATGTATATTTCATTTAATTTTAAGCTAACCATTTCTCTTATTTATCACTAACAAGAGAAAACAAATAGCTAACTTGCTGCTATCCTGAAACAAGGACAGAAGCACGATACCTTATAATGACGACTACAATAGAGGACTTCAGAAAAATATCTAGAAACTTGTCAAACTTTCTGGATTACAGCTGTTCTTGCATAAAAACATCACACTAGAATGTCAGCTGTCAGTCACAATGTCAGACAAATCAGTTTTGATACCTAAGCTGCATTCTTGCTTGTCTTGTCTATGAGAAATCTATCCAGATCATATTAAATTCCTTTGCTTTGCTACATGCTGCTGACAACAGAGAACAGAGTAAGAGCATGACTGAACAAGAATCAGAAGAGACTAACCACAACATCCTTATTAAATGCCTTTTTGTTGTTATTGTTAAGCAAACCAAATACAGTACCTTTGCTTGAACCCACAGCTGCGTGATCGCTGGCCAGCCAGCAAAGACAAGCAGACCCACAGTAAGTGTAAAGCGGTAGAAAAAGCTGAAAACCTAACAAAGAAAATCCAATATAAGAATGAAAACCACACACATTAAATAAAATTTACAATTCTTCAGAAAGAGAAAATGCTAGCAATGAGATACTCCGTTGATACATACAAATACAATACTTACTAGTATTTCAATTCCCAGTATACAAATCAGGAGGAAGCCTACAGACTGACCGAGAGGAAGTGACCAGAGATTTGCAGCAAGGTCTTGAATAACATGAAGTCTGTTCAAAACAATGGAACAAGACAATGATTATTTTAATACAACAGAAATAATACACAATTTTAGCTTCGAAAGGCGGGGGTGAAGGGTCAGAGCACAAGAAATGATTAAGGTATTGCTGATCCTGCTTGCAGCCAGGAAACAGACTGAGTGATGGCCTGAGGCACCTTCTGCCAAGTTGAATTTGATATAAAACCTACAATAAAACCTTTCAGGTTTTTTTTCCCTCCCATTTCTGGCATATCTTTGTAAGTATTTGGACAAACTTCAGATTGCTCTTTATCCAAATTGACTCTGAGTTTATGAACATTTTTGGTTATGCTGTGCTTAATGTCTATCATAGCTGATGAAACATTCACAAGCTTTAGAGAGAAAAAAAATCCCCAGTTAGCTCTTCCAGTGTTTTATGAGGCAGCTCATTATCTAACTGCAGTTGGTCTCATTTTCCCTGAATAATACCTAGCTGGTATCTACAGAATTGCCAGTGGATTATAGAAGTAATAGAAATCAGAAAGTAACAAGTCTTTTTGGATGTGAAGCATTCAGTCAAGTTAAAGGAGAGCCAAGCGAGACAAGTTTGCTTCAATAACAGAGCACAACCCTCAACACGACTGACACATCCTCTCCAAAAGCAAATGCAGTTCACATACCCAACACTTTGCAGGATCACATTATTTAAAAATAACTGAAGAAAGGGATCAACCCACCCCATTTTACAAAACCAGTCAGCTGCTACAAGTAATTTGCCCAAGATTTTAACACCCATTTGCTTCAGTTACCAGAGTACTAAAAACGTCTCATCTTGGAAGGACGTGAATTTATGTTTCTTAATAGAAAAGCTATCTCATAGAACTGGCAGCTGTATTAATCTGTTTGGAAACTGCTCAACAGGTCAAGTGGATTATAAACCAGAGTACTTTGGAATACCTCAGAAAACATTTCAGCAATTTTAACAGGAATAATTTAATTGTTAACAAAAAGGAAACAGAGATCTGGTTTTATAAATCATTCTTTGTAGAACATATTCTTTACTCACTCTCTCACAACTGCATACCATACGGGTACTGGCAACAGACAGTATACATAGTATGTCCAAGGGCTTGTTTGAATCAACAAGAAAAACGCTATTATCATCCCAACAAACGTAAAACCATACAAGGGACCAGTAGATTCCTGAAAAACAAACAGTTTGGCAAACATTGCTGAAACAGCAGTAAAACGATTTAAACAACATGCTATTTTCCACTTGCAAGTTACACCCTAAAGCAAATGTTATGATAAAATGCCGCTCAAGCCGCCTTGTGACTATGAAAACAACTCTGGACGCTGTCCCCAGCAAAATGCAAAAACTGACAGTAGGATTTGAAATTCCAAATATTTCTCTACATAAGGTCCTACAGTAAGTTCTGTACAAGTAAAGCCCACTTGTAGCACCTGGAAGCCTAATGCATGTAGCGTGATATATGTTCAACAGATTCTTTAAGTCCAGTGGAAGACAGAATGCTGTGTCTTGGAAAAAAGTCAACTCTTAAATTTCGGTTCTAAAAATAGACTTGGAGCATAACCTCTTGAGTTCAAGATCATAGCATTAGAAAAAAATAAACTCTTCAGGATTTAGGGACAACTACTGAAGGTAGCTTGCCAATAGCCTTCCACAGCTAAACTCTTGGAAGTGTTGCTTCCACCTTTGGGCATTAAGCTAAACTAGTCAAATTCAATTTGCTGCAAACAAAACAGAGACAAAAGCTAGGACAGTAGCGCAGAAGGTGCTCCATCAGTCAACCCGATTTTTTCCTGATGCAAAAAACAGGGTGCCTGCTGAAGAACTCATGGAGGCTGATGGGGACTAATCATCAGTTAGCAGCAATCTCCCACTTGTACAAAGAGAAGCATTAAACAGTCAATCCATCCACCTTTCACTTGTTCACTGAACTACTTTTCCTTATGCAGGGGCATTGAGGTAAGGGAAGATTACATGAGATTTAAAAGAATTTTATCTTTCAGAACTGCAATTTGAGGTAGCAAAGGCAGCTTTAGTAACACAGCAGCACTCAGTCTGTAGGGAATGACTGAAGGAGCTACCTTCTTCCGTAAGATCAGTTTCTTAGAATGAGCTATTTAGGAAGATATGTGACTACGTTAAATATGCTGAAGAAGACAAGACACACAATTAGCAGGTCACATTGATGAGTTAGCAGTTTTTGGTTTTCCCTTACTGTAACTGATATAAAACAGCCCTGATCTAAACTGACAGCAAATGCAAGTTCTAAATGATTTTTAAAATAAAATTTCTGCTAAGATATGCCATTAAGGAAAAAAACGTCATATAGAAAGCTGATCTCATGCAATTTTGTTTTATTAGTTTTAAACTTTACATTTGCAGTCATGTAGGCAAAATGAATATGTATAGATATGATAGGCACACAATATAATTTATTGTTGAATGAGTAGACAAACACAATCAACATTTTATTTCATACAGAGGCAAAGATTATACAATCCAATAATTGGCCATGCATTGAAGATGGAAATCAGATTTGCATTTTCCCTGAATGTTTAAAAGCAGATTAAAAGGTTAGGCTTCTTGCTAAGAGAAACAACACACTATTCTAAAAGAAAGAAGTGTTTTTTCATAAGTAGCACAAGAAGCCACAAACTTTTATAGATGATATATACAGGATATGAAGTTTCATTATTCAAAGGCTGCTACCAGATTTTATAAGGCTGTACTTCGCAGAAGGCTGTCAGTGGTAGATTAGTTTCTCAGCAATATTCTTTAAGTAGCTCCACTATTATCTATAAACCAAATAACTTCCATGTCAGAAGTATTGGTCTCATACTGTGACTCCCTAAGCATATAGCAACACTAAAAAAATACACTCCTACAGAAAAGGGTTTGTTGCTAAAATCGCGAAAAGAAAAATTCTATGCACAAGTTTTTTCCAGCAGCATTACTGGCATAAGATATATCTTCAGTAAAATCTCAAAAATGGTATTTATCAAATTATTTTAGAATTAAAAAATTTAACAGTGACCAAAAATATCATAGTTTTACTTAATTTATTAACATGACCAATATTCAGTCTACTTTTTGTAATGATTTTTTTCATATCTAACATAACAAGCATCCTGAACTATTTCTTCTGAGTTATTTGATGAAAGAAATCCTAAGTCATGCACAACACTTACGCATATTTTCCAATTCAATTTTGTTTGATCATTTTCATTAAAGGCCGAGACTCTCTCATTTCAGCCAGTTGTAAAAACATCAAGATAACATGATAGGAATTTTCTCAGAGTAACATAACAAAGGCAGTAAAGATGCTAAGTAACTGCACCTTCTCATTTATATTACCAAATTGAACAATTCAGTTCATTCTGAAAAAAAATTCTTGAAGTCTGGGAGGGTTTTTTTTCCATAAGGCTTTAAACCTTCCCTAGCGAAATGCTAGCATTTTGCCTATTCACCTTTTCAAAGTATCTCTTCTCTGATGAATGACTGAAACAAAAATGAATTTCCTAGGATTTTGTACATTGTGAAAAATCCAGCCATCATAATCTTGTCAAAGAAAGTTTCTTTCAGCTTTGATGCCTTCTGTTTTACTCTTGCAAATCATAAAGAACAAAAGAGTAAGCTGATCTGTGAAATCACAGTTCACCTTTCTATTAAAACAGGTTATAAATTAAAAAAAATGCCATTGTGGAACTGCTTGGATTCTGCAGACTGACTACTCACTTGCACAGAAGACAGGAACAGAATTTACACGCAAATTTTGTGCCTTACACTAGAGAGCAAAAATCAAAATGAAAGTGCAAAGTCTGTATTATTGTAAAAAAAATTACTAGAGTACAAATTTTATTACAATTAATGCTAATAATTAATTTCTAGTTAAAAATAGACACTCAAATAGTTTCAAATTATTATATTTGCATTAGCATTTAGTAAATTGCGTAGCTGTGGGAAAGAAACTCAGAAAACACAGTAATGCAAATTTTGACTTACAAAGAACGTATGGGAATACTGATTCTAATTAATGGACCCAATAGTAACACATTGGAGCATCTAGCTCCACTGTTTCCCAATTTCCTTGTGAGGTCAAAAGAATTGGGCAGTGGAAGGTGTGCAGATTGGTCTCCTGCACAAAGAGACCAAGCATACATATAATGCTGAAAACAGAAATCCCTGCAAATTTTCAACCTACCTTATTATTACTCTGAGTAGCCTCAATCAAATTGGTGTGAGTCTTGATAATCACCAGAATCACGTAAGTTGTCCAGCCCACAAAACTTACTGCAATGCTTAGGCCCAGGAATAACCTGTCATAAGTATGGTAATATGACAGCCCTTCCAAAGCAAGGTTAATCAGGGTTTTGCACAGAGATACCTAGAGGCAGACAAAATATACAAGCATCAGTTTAAAGCAGTCTGAGCTCCATGCAACAAATCAACCTAACCAACAGCAGCTGGAGCTCAAGGAGCTTTGATGCTCTTGGCATGTGTGTGCAATCAGGTGTAGTGTTTTGGCCAACACTGACTGTGGGAGTAGGCTCTACTTTAGACTGCTGTTGGACATAAAATCAACCATCACTTGGCTCCTTTGCCACCCTTCTGAGCCACAACAGCGGTGAGATGAGGAAAGCTATGCAGGCAGCACATCTTGAATATGATCTACTAGAAAACACACCACATGTTTTTCCCATCAGCATTTTAACATATTTGACCTTCACAGGTGAATCATCAAAAAAGCAGTCCTGAGCTTCTCAAGGTACCACATTTAAATAGGTGAAAGACTACAGAAGCATCTGCAACTAGGTTTTACTCAGTCTAATCATAGGTCCTCCTATCTCAGTTCATCCCTCACCAATTAGTGATGGCCGGTTTTCCACTGAGTGTCTTTCCTCAAGCAGAGGTGTGCTGACCCCAGTGATTTTCCCAAAGATGGGAAACTCAGCTGTGCAATTTGTGAACGCTTTGTGAACACAAAGCATTCTCTGGTTGATGGAAAGATCTGTGAGGATGTAAATAAAAAGAATCTGATCATCCATGATGAAGCTTCTTTTATGCCTAGGTATCCGGGAATTTTTTTTTTAATTAAGTTCTTATCAACTCTATGAATTCACTCAGTATGGTTCTCAAGTCTAGACACAGTAGTGGACATTTCACATCCACCTCCCAGGAGAAGCAATATTATTTTCAATTTGAGCACTTGAGTTCCAGTTCCAGCTCATTTTGAGAAAACCTCAACCAATAACGTGTCATTACTCCCTATGACACACAAAATACTAGGATATCTCAGAAAAAGAATAAGTTGTTCAGCAGATAAGAAAAAAAAAAAGCTGAACCCTAGCACCTCATGGAATTATTCTTCCATGCAGTTGCCAAGTTAAAAGCAATCTCACAGGTTAAATTTTTTCATACAGTTATAAAATCATAGAATTGCTCAGGTTGGAAAAGACCTTCAAGATCATCAAACCCAACCACAACCTAACCATGCTACCCTAACTCTAACAACCCACCACTAAATCATGTCCCTGAGCACCACATCCAAACGGTTTTTAAACACATCCAGGGATGGTGACTCCACCACCTTCCTGGGGAGCCTGTTCCAGTGCTTAACAACCCTTTCTGTAAAGAAGTTTTTTGTGACATCCAACCTAAACCTCCCTGGCGCAACTTGAGGCCATTTCCCCTTGTCCTGTCACCAGTGAGAAGAGACCAACCCCGCTCTCACTGCAATCACCTCTCAGGTATTTGAAGAGAGCAATGAGGTCTCCCCTCAGCCTCCTCTTCCCCAGACTAAACAGCCCCAGTTCCTTTAGTCGTTCCTTGTAGAACATATTCTCCAAGCCCTTCACCAGCCTTGTTGCCCTTCTTTGGACCTGCTCCAGCACTTCAATGTCCTTTCTGTACTGAGGTGCCCAAAACTGAACACAGTACTTGAGGTGGGGCCCCACCAATGCCGAGTACAGGGGCAGGATTACTTCCCTAGTCCTGCTCACCACACCATTCCTGATCCAAGCCAGGATGCCATTGGCCTTCTTGGCCACCTGGGCACACTGCTGGCTCATATTCAGCCGACTGTCCATCAGCACACCAAGGTATCTTTCCGTCAGGCAGCTTTCCAGCCACTCCTCCCCAGGCCTGTAGGGTTGCCTGGGGTTGTTGTGACCAAAATACAGGACCTGACACTTGGCCCTATTGAAACTCATACAGTTTACCTTAGCCCATTGATCCAGCCTATCCAGGTCCCTCTGTAGCGCCTTTCTAACCTCCAGCAGATCAACACTCCCTCCCAACTTGGTGTCATCTGCAAATCACCTGCTGTCATCATGTACTCTTTAACACGGAAGTCAGTAACTACACTGAATGTTAAAATGGAAGACTTCTTTGTACCATTTAGCCCCACAAATTACTTCTGTGAGTGTCAAAATGCAAACACTGGAGAACTGCCATCGTAAAGTATCCTGTCTCAGAGAGTGGCAGCAAATGCCTAGAAAGGTATTTAAAAACTGGGAAGTACAGAATGATTCTGCATACGGCTTTCAGTTTCTGATAAATTGAAAAGTGAAATAAAAAACATGAACAGCTGGTTCAGGTAAGAGAACTGCAAAACAAAACAGTGTCTATGATGGAGCAAGACATACTTTTTTCATGCAGCTAGTAGCTTAGGAAGGATGATTATGAACTACACTCCTTAGTTTCCCTTTGAATGTACTCTTTTAACAGTGGAAAATATAAACGTTGTGTGCTAGTATACTGTGAAATGGTAACAAAATGTTTAAGAATTACAAGGAAAAAATGAGTAAGTCAGAATTACTTGTTAGAACTGATGTCATGAAATGCAAAAATTTGAGACATACAATGGGATTTTTTGTTGATAAGTGAGATGCACATCAGAAGGATGTAAAAAGTTATTTCTAGATTTCATTTAAGTCAAACAAATTGAAATATATTTACATATTGCAGAAGTTCTCAAAGTTTCTAGAAGATACATAGCAAAGACACTTACTGCTTCATTGTACTTTTGTTGCTGAATATATAGTCTTGCTTTCTTTAAAAAGTTGATCTGTTCAGAATCAGAAAGTGGTCTGTACAAGAAAACAATATATATTAACATTAATGCATCTTTTCACAAACAGAGGAAGAGGCACAAAAACTTTACTATGTAATCAAAAATGACTCTGGAACAAAAACGATTCAGAACTTCATTAGGGGAATAAGCCATTTCTTTTCCACACAAGTCAACATTTCTGCTAACTAATTTACCCTAAGAACTTCTCATTAAGACTTTTTTTTAATGTTGACATTTCCACCTATTTTGATAATACAAATTCTCTCCCTTGTGCATTATTATTGAGCATTGCTGCAGACAAGAAGCACTACACACACAACAATTAAGCCATTTAATTGATGTGGTACTCATGGTTGTAAGCTGTTTGTAAGCTTGTCAGTGTAGAATGAATTGTTCAGGTTCCACAGTTGCAATAGGTGACGTCTAACAATCTCTTTAAAGAATTCTGAGAGCTGGTCTCCTCTTCTACAGGAAATTGTTAGAGACCCCTAACCAGAGTAACCTGACTGCACTGAAGTCAATGGTGAAAACATTTGATTTTAATGAGTTTGATTATCATCCTAAATAACTTATCTGACTCTACCTTTACAGGAAGTAGCACCATGGAAAAACAAGCCAGTCAGCCAACCCCCACCGATCAGGGAAGAAAAGAGGCAAGTCTCATGCCACTTTGTTCCAGGTTAAGGACGACAGCAGGCAAGACCTCCTGGGCAAATTATCATCCATACCATAGCCACTACCCCCTCACCCCCAGCACCACAGGCACACACTGACATGGATCACAATGCTGTGATAGCAGATGAACAAATACAGGAAAGCTTTCCTTCACATCCTCCACAATGCCACTGAGTCCTCAGCACATGATAGCCCAGTAGTGTGACACCCTCCATTGCACTCCCTCACATGCCTTGTGTATCCAATCCACACCCAGCCTTGGGGTCTCATTCCTATTATTTTAATCTGCAGCAATCACCTGGGTCACCACTAAGCAGAATCATGAGGCAGCTTTTGTTCTTATGCAACCAGTGCCTTAAAACACTTATTCCCAATTGTTTGCTTCAGGAACTACTTCTGTCTGCCAGCCAGAAACAGCTGATGCATCATCAAGAATACATACACATTATCTTTTGAGCCCTGAAATAAATGAGGAGGATTTTGTGCTTGATCAATCTGAATTTTTATTACTAATAGTATCTTGAAGTATACTGCTACTGTTTGCTTTGAGTTCAGAGCACAGCTGTATTGTGCAGGAGTCTTCTACAACACGAAAGCAAAGTTCTATCTTACAAGCATATCCTACTTTTTGAAAAGTTAAATAAGTAACTGTATTTTAAATGTTCAGCTGTTTTGCATCTAGAAAAATCTAAAGATGGTATCTATAAATGAGCAGAGGGAGAGAGGTACTGTGGAGTTCAATACACTCAATAACATATAAGAAACAGGGCAGCAAAAGATGACAAGGTTATGGCAAATGTTTGATTATTTTAACTTTGGAAGGAATTCTAGAAAACAGTATTGAAGAGTAGAGAGTGTTGTTTCTGCACCTTCCTGATATATCCCAACTTCACCCCCAAAGACTACAGAGCCAGAGGCTGCCAGCACGTAGCCAGAGAGCATGCACCAAGGCTAACGATAAATCAATGTGGAATCAATTCTTCAAGTAGACTAGGAAGATGTTGGTACTTCCCCAATGAAATCTCTAATCTCTTAAGTTTCGCTAAAGTCTTTTGGTAGAGGAAATTGCCCAAGGAAACAAATAAAGTTGGGAGTTTCCACTGCATGATTAATAGGCAGAAAAAGTAAGAACTTTTAGGTAAGGATTTCAAAAACCTGGAATAAATATTATACAGTTTTATTTAGATCTTAAAAACATCAAAAGTGTGAGACAATTTGCATTGTCTCAATTTAACCTGAGGAAACAGCATGGAGCTGTGACAGGGGACGTTCAAGTTGTGCATTAGAAAAAGGTTCTTTACCAGTGGCTAGGCACTGGAACAGCCAGTAGTCATGGCACTGTGCCCGATGGAGCTCAAGAAGCATCTGGACAATGCTCTCAGTCATATGGTATGATTTTTGGGTGGTCCTGGGTGGAACCAGGAGTTGGACTCCTTGATCCTTATGGATCCTTTCCAACCATGCACATTCTATGATTCAAATTTTACTGTTGTATAAGGCCTTGACTTTCTGCCAGTTTTACCCTTACCCTATTTAATGCAAAGGCTTATTATACGAGAAAAGTTGTATTTTTGTCTTTCACTTTATACCTTTCCATACAGTCATTTACCTAAAACCATCTCTATTACCTCAATAAGCATTTTATTACTAATGAACAGTTATAGTTTCTACCTATTCCTTCTTAGATGACAGCTGCCAGTATCTTTGCACATGGAATAGTGTAACAGAATAAATGCTTTTTTTTTTTTTTTAAACAGTAAAGGTTCAGCAAGTCAAATGCAGAATGCAATTATTTTATCAAATGGGGTTGCCATTCGCAAGAGCACTGTTAATTTTCCAAACTGGGGAAACTGTTCTGTAGGTTTTGGTTTTAGATGGCAAATGCAAGTCTGTGAAGATAATAGCAGTTAGTTTAATTTTAACTAAAATAACCATTTAGAAGATTTAGAATACTAAACAGATAGTGCTAGAGAAAAGAATAAACTGATCAGTTATTTCCCTGTGTTTTAGTATGCAAAAACCCAGAGGCACTACTAGTATGCTAATGTATTCTCAAGGTCATCTAAGGCACGTGTGCCATTAATATTAATAGAAATGAAATGGATTTACTGATCATTATTAAAAAGATAATGAACTCTACGCAGAAAACTCTACAAAGAAATAAAGTTATGGATGTGTATGTTCTTCCCAGCTACCCATCACCAAAATCCAGTTCTACAAAATACAAAATGAGAAGCCCAATCAGCAAAATGAAGTATTTTTCCATAACACAACAATACTTAAGAAGTTCTACTCTCTCTATTAACAAAGACACACAAAGAGAACGCAGTTAGTCAACTCAAATTTGTCCTCCTTTTTTGAACAAGAAAGCATTGCAGAATATGTATACTCATGTACAGTAAAGTGTAGCACCCTTAAATTTAAACAAAAAAACTAAGAACTGAATGGTAACATATATTAATTATAATACAAAGATATTCACAATATAAGAACTGTAGAGATTTAAAATTACATTCTCCACGGGAAATGATGGCGGCACTATAAGAAAGCCACCTTGAAAAACAAATTACCTATCAGAAAATAGCTTTCTACCTCCAGACACTAAAATCACAGCTTCATCCATGAATAAACATAATTAATAATGAAACAAAACAATTGGGCTAATTGTGCAAGTGCTTGTAAACTATCCCTTATGAGATGTTAGCTACTCTTCTCATAAGTATACCTGACAAAATTAATCTTTCCAACACATCATTCATGCCTTATAGAAGTTAAACTATTTGACAGCGCTCATAACAAGACTGTGATGAAGGAAGGCTACCATAGCAATGTCAAGGGGACCTCTCTTTGGCCAATAAGTTTTATTTATCATCATGCTAAAAAAATTACCATCCCCATCAGCATGCCACAGACAAACTATGAAATAAAAATCTTGGAACAGAAAGAGACATCTTGCAATTATATCTTTACCTTCCATTACTAGTATGTTAATTCTATTATGTCTGATTATTTGAGTAATGATTTATAGTCATGACTTCATACAGTAAATTTTCCAGAATTATAATATAAAAAAGTAACCCCTTAGGATCTGTAGTAGTTTAACACTTAAAATGCTCCCGATTTAATTATGAAAGTTAAGGATGCATATGCAGATGGATAATGCTTTGTATGAAGAAAAATACTAAGCTTTTTTAAGCTTACTGTTAACTGAAAACAAATTTATTTCAGCTGTTCTGCTCCAAATACACACACATGTCCTTGTATGTAAAATTAATTGGCAATTCATGCTTGAGAACTTTTAATTTCTTGCAGGAGGATTCAAAAATCTCTCCAAAACAAACTTCACATATGTGATCCACAATGCACAGACGTGCATTGTCAGCTTATGCACATCTACATCCTATTGCTCCCTACTTTCCTCGCAATTAATTAATTATACATATATATACAAACACACCCATCCCATGCATCCTCCAACACTATGTGAATAGCAAGGCCTGTGGAAAGCAATGATTGCATTTCTATTACTTGTATCCACCAGCAGCAACAGCAGTAGCTGCTCAGCAAACTTCAACTTTTCATATTGTATGTTTAGAGGTGGGGGAAAAAGACCAAAACATCCCTTTTGAAGGAAATCTGAGATCTAGAAGGTAAGGCTATGCATTCCTTAAACCTCAACCCCCTGAGCCCCAACAAGATGGAGAAAGACAATTGGAATAAAGCTTGTTAAGATGTTGAATGTGCTAGACAGCAGACTTTCTCATTTGCTTTACTATGAAATTTCCAGTGCTAAAACAGTTGGCAGGTAAAGAGGCATCAGATGGGCAGCTGCCAGACAATCCCAGCAAACTCTTTTGTCAAAGGCTGAGCAGCTACAGATTCTTATCCTCTTCTCAAGAAGATTCCCGGCATTTTGGCAAATTACAACCTGAAAAAAATGCCCTGAACTAACATTGCCCCTCTCATCACAAAATTCTATCTGGCACCATCCCACCCACAGAGCAACCCAAGCTTGCATGGCAGGCATCCCCATTTTTCCATGATGTAGGCACTGAGAGGCCAGCACAATAATCTCTGCTCTCACCAGGAGGGAAAATAGCCAGCAACAGAAGCAGTTGAATATATTCAGGCTGTTTACCATCTACCCCCCACTGTGAAGGAGCCAAAACAAGGAGGACAGATTGCTTCCAGTTCAGCAATTCTGCAATCAGTTGAAATAGTACTTAGAGGATCAACTACTACTATTTTGATTCACGTCACTGCGCCTGGCAAAATGGCATCTTAAAAGCACATATATAAAATGGTTCTGGTGATTTTGCTGGGCCTCTACTCAAAAGATGTACAAGCAACAGAACACTTTCTCACAGCTCTTTTCAAAGCAGCAAAAGGCTTCGAAAACAAAGTTAGTCTCCTATGAAAGATGCCCACCATGCAACAGACAGCATCTCATAAAACTCCAGGTGAGCAAGGAAAGCAAGACACTGACAGTGTGCAATGCAAGATCGATTTGACGGAAACGTGATTGCATGCTTACACCTGATCCATAACACACACACACTAAAAAAGCAATCTGCAAGAGCAGATATTTGATATTAAATATTATTAATTAGCCTTATCTTAGCAACCCAAAATTTATTTTACAGGCATGATGGATAGCCTTGTAGGAGGAGCAGAACGAAATACATAATGTAAAGCCCTTCCACTTTTCCATCAAGAGCAGAGGATCATCAGAAAGTGAACTGCAAGCAATGCAAAGTCATGAGTTCATTCAGTGAACCATGGAAAAATCAACCAAATAAATATTTCAAAAATCACATTCTGGAACCATGATGTTTACTTCCCATTGAACTTGCTGTACAGTAGAGAGAACATGATGCTACTAGAGGCAATATCAGGAAAAATGAGTGTATTACAGTTCCATGGACTTCACCAAATGACATATTTACATTAATTTTAATATTCATTCAGAAGCTGATTTTCTCCATTTTTGTGTTCTAGTTCTTCAGATATGCCGGTTCAAAGAACTGTTTTACTATGTGTTCTTCCAAAGATCTGCTCAAAGCACATACCGTGAGACAGAGAAACTCCTTTGCATATGTTTTAGTGATCAAACAGTGAAATATCAAAGATTAAATGACTCAGTGGGTAACTCAGTGATGCGTAATCTATTTAGATACACTGAATTCTAACAATTTACTGAAATATTTTCTGCTAAGCTACTAAACAGGCAAGTCCTATGAAATTTGGTTCTCACAATTCAGAAGATGCACCTAATTTACAAGTGAAAAAAATGACAGCACTGTAGTGTGCTAAAGCTGCGCTTATTTAAAGAAAACATACTCCACAGTAAAGGGTTAACACCCTCTATCACATCTGCATAAGGCTCAGGACCCTCGATATCCCCACTCCTGTCTTGATCTAGTACTCTCTATTCTCCCACTCTTCCACTGTCAGCAGCTTCAGTTTTGTACTAAAATTCAGCTGGGATTTTGTGGTTTCTGGGTTTTCCAACTACTCTGCCAGAGGGCAAATCAGTCAGTCTAACTGGAGGGCTGGACTCCGTTGTCTTTGCAAACTTTTTCCATTAAAAATCACAGAGTGAAAGAAAAGGAGTAAGAATGGCAAAATAAGAGACTTCTGTTTTAAGTTCTGAGTGTTTTTATTCTGTAAAGCATAAAGAAGGAATACACACCTCCACAGATACCAATAAGCATTGTTACTCCTACATTTCTAATGCTTACGCTTTCACATTCAGATTTACAAACATACAAAAGAAGAAACAGGACATCAACAGAACCACAAGAAGTGGTTTGACTGCTAATGGTTTAATTCTGGCCTATCAAATCCTAAAAACTAAAATAGTCTTTATTTCCACAGTTCAGCATCCCTGATGAAGCATATTCATATATTCAACAGCAAAGTGCCTTAGGATATTTATGTAAATCCTTTAGATAGCAAAGATGAGGGAAAAGGAGCTAACTGCCAGCTGCCAATTCACTGAACAGAAAGAAACAAGATAACTGAGCTGCATACAGCATGAGTCTGCACGCAAACTACTGCTGCAGGAGTTGCAGACAAGCAGAGGCCGTGCTCTGAAGTGGTCCCTCCAGCCCTCAGTGGAATTGAGGAACTGGAGCAGGGATCTAGCAGGGATAGGGTGTTTTGTTAGAAAAGTCAGCGAGACATGATACAGAAGCCTTGAAAAAAGGAACAGTAATAGGGAAGATGCAGATCCTCGAAGGAACAGAAATGAAGCATTTTTACATTTACATTTTTCTCTCTTTCAGTAGCACAGGGCACACATGCTGACTACATGATAAAGCCCTGTGAGACAGTCCTACCCACCGTGAAATGTATGATAGATCTATGTCATACTCTGAGCAGCATCTAGGTATCTGCAGTATTACGGGCATGTCGTGCCACAGGTTCTCTTCTGCTCCATGATCCTTCATGCTGAACACTTAAACACTGTTTGTAAAAATCTACTGCTGAAACACACCACCCACCACCTCACTGTGCTCACATCCACTGTTCGGTCTCCACAAATATTCAGCAACATTGATGAATGTCAACAGGTGCCACTGTTTCTCACAGAAGAGCTCAGTGACACGCCTTTGCTTCATAGGCACTTCCATTTCAGACATTATTTTGTCAGACTGCCCCTCTGCTTCCATCTGTCACACTGGCAACAAAAAGTAGCAGAGAATTGGTGGGAAGGTTCAACCTCTATTGTCATACCACCAACGTCCACCTCTGATATTGTAGGCCAACATAACAAAATAGGAGGCATTTCTTTCAGAGTAGCCCTCATACACAAGCATGAGGCAGTCTACTCAGCAACCCAAGAGACATTAGATTTACTATTTTCCTTTCATTTTAACTTATTAAAACAGCTATTTTAAGCTATTTGTTGTGCCTTTCTTACTGAGATTCACAGAGCCCTGTGCTGTTTCTCTCACCTCACTCCCCTGCTGAGGAATATCCCATCCTTCCCATCTCACTGCCTTTGCCTGTCCTGGACACGACCCCCATCCTTACTACATGAAGCCTCAAACTCCAAGAAAAGGCCAAGCAGATTTACGCAAGGAAATACAGAAACACATAAATCTTTTGATATATTATCTTATAGATTAGCCTCTTAGCTTGTTCTAAAGACCTTACCTACTTCCCACTGGGTAATAAATCCAATTATGTTCAGTCCTTCTGCACAGAAGCCACTGCCAGTAAGCTTTTCATGTAAAAACTAAAAGCTTCTTGGTGCGTTGCTGAAACCTGAGAGCAGCAGGATGCCTGCCTTCTAAGAGGATTGCATCCTCCCTGATCAGTGTTCAGCAGAGCATTTCAGACACAGCACATTCAGTGAAACAGAAACTCACATTTTTTGCCAAAGTGAATGCCTGTGCCATAAAACGCATGTATTTATAGTACATCTAAGAGTTTTTAAAAATATATAAAATTGGTATTATAGCTTTTTTCCCCCCATTTGAGCACTTTCGTTTCCTTAGTGGTTCATGCTAACTTTGTTCATATGTATATACACAGGTTCTCAAAACTAAGAGCAGAAGGAAAAGTGCTGTGGTCTATGATCCTGACACCAACAGGCTAAAAGTGCCCATACTCACCTGCCTATTCTGGCTACCCCAGAAAGAAGCAGACACCGAAATCCCCATGTTGTAACACAGTGGGGACCAAATAGGGAAAACAAAAAGGCAGGCTGCCTTGCCAGACCTCACTAGCTGCTGCTAGAAGATGCTGTTCCTTATTCTTGACCACAGGATAAAGGGGCTGAAATGTCTTCCCCACTGGATTTAGCAGTGCCTCTGATAAATCAAGGTTCCTCTGGAAACACAAAGTATTCATACAAATGAACAAGGGGAGTAATCACTGTTAGAAATACTCTTTCCTACTGCAGTAGTTCCACTCTTTCCTCCTGACATTTAATTGTGAATGTAACACCATCACATTACATCTCAGGTACTGCAACTTTCCTAAATAAATGCCATTTATTTAAACAAAACAAGAATGAGATGCTTCAAAGGATGTACTATGTTTACTGACCTTAAGGGACCCTGTCACTTAAGGAGGGAGGAGAAATTACTTGTTACACTTAGATCCAAATGTCAATTTTGTGGAAATAGCAGTTTTGAAAGACAGAGTGAACAATGTAGTACTGTATCTTCAGTCACATAAAGGAAGAAAGTATTCCTGTATAAGGTATTTTCTGAATTTGCTGTACATCTTCAAAGACATTATGAAAGAACTATTTTCTATCACAATGACAAGTACATGATGTGTAACTACGTGGAAGGACTCAGTGTATGTGATTGATACTACCCTGCACCAAACCCATGCAAATTTTTAAGGCAGTCATATCTCAATCCATCTTGGAGGACAGGGAGAATGAAATGTTGCATTTTAATATAGTGAAGGAGAAGCATGTTTTAATAGCCGTACACTGCACACGTTAAAAACACTGAGATTTTCTACAGAGCTATAGCTATGGAACATAGCTTGACTACAGGCAAAAAATAAGTCCTCGGGATGATTAAGATGCCGCATTCAAGCAATTAAGTTATTTAAAATATGTAGCATCAACATGGAATGGGATTTTTCATACACAAGAAAATACTGATCTGCCATTAAACAATGCTTAAGCTGTTTTCTGAAAAATGGTACAAACAAAAAATGCCTTATTGAGACAAAACACTGAAGATACCAGAAAGAGCACAGCTAGAGGAAAGCAAGCACTGATTGTAATCCAGCTGCTCGCCTTTTTTTGTGTACGCTCTTCTTAATCTAATGCTCCTGCCATCTTGCTGTGTGTCAATCAGAACCTGAACAGCTGGAAGCAGTCTTCCCCAAAGACAATGTATGCACTGAACATACACAAAAGGCACTCCCGTGCTTCTACGTAATTTAATATATTAAATCACTTGCACCTGTCTGAATAATCAAATTGCTTTAATTGGTTAAGAGGATTTCCATGCAACACTGATGTTCCATCTACTCACCTCACCACACCAGTCCTCCCCTTTTACTTCTCTTAGGATTATTTTCATAGCCGTGAGATGCCAGCTTTGGGAATGCTTTTGCAGCAGTAGCATCTGGCCCCTTGGCATACGTCTCTTTAAACTATGCCAGCTCTGCAGTTGCCTTAAGGTACATCAAGTGGTCAGAATGCTAATAAGAAAGTTCACTATCCTGGACATCATTTTTCCCTCTATCAGCAGTCTTCAGGTTTGTCCTCCCTCTCTCTTCCTGCAAAGCATTTGGCATTTTGGTACCTGCCTTTCTTACATATAAAGGTCAGAGCATACTGCCAGTGTCTCAGCATCCTGATGAGAAAAGCCTCTGATTTTGCTAAGCAAGTAATTTTTGAAGACTTACTTGCCTTTCATAAATAGTGAAAAAAGTAGCAAGTAGAAGGAAGCGGGACGGAAACTCAATTCAGACAGTAAATCCCTTCATGCACTCAACTGCAATAGACTATAAATATTATAAGCAACTGTTCAAAGTAAGCCTCACAAGTAACTTGCATATAAGTAAGGGACATTTCTGCTTTGTATGTTTATCCCCCTGGGAGCAGGTTGTGCACCTGGCCCTGTAGAATCAGCAGACACCTGCAGCTAACTTCCTTCCAAAATGCGTACCTGTGAAATAGGTACCCTCAGGATACACTTTTAGAAAGGTTTGCTCCTTGATGAAGGGACTTTGACTAAATGTAAACAAAATTGCTTGTCAGCCAGATGCATCCTTATCGACAGATAGAATTACCCAAATCCTTACCTTCCCTGAAATGTGGTCAAGTAGACACTACCAAAGTTTCCATTATACAACAATGATCAGATCCATCCTCCCCATCCTTATAAACTTGATAGACGATTTAGGGGATGCAATTTGGATCCATTGAAGAAAGGGAACACTTCCAATGGTCTCCATCATTCCCTGTCCACTGAGCTAATCACACCTCCATTAGAGAATGGATTCCTGCTGGAAATCAGAAGTCTTATATCAAGAAACTTCCTCTCTGTTGACAATATTGCCAAAATAAGGCATAAACACAGTCCTGTAATATACAAGAACTAGTTTAATGCTTTTGGTGCGACAGATTTAACATTCAATTTAAACATTTGTTTTTAAGTCATTGCATCTGAGGTCATGAACAGTTTTCTAGTCGCTTGATAATAATACACTTGAACATTCAGGCTCAGAAAAAGGATTTTCACCACGGAATATAAAAATAATTTTTCATGCTGAAAAACTAAGCTGAGGTTTTCAGCATATTCTGCTTTCTACAGAATATGTTATCTGCAAAGGTGTCTCTCTACTCCTAGATATGTACAACTTTAATAATATTTGTACCAACTTCTCTGAAAATGGCATGTCTCAATCTCAAGTTTTAAATTCATGTATCTCCTTGAACTCACATCCACATTTCTGTTATACAGACTTAAACAACATTTATTCAATTACATTTTTTAAATAATTTAAGAAAGGCAATTCTTAAGACATCTACGTTTATTTTTCCATTATCATGATGGTGAAAGAGAATCTCTAATATTCCAAAACAGAATGTTACATTTTAAATTTCCACATAAAGTTGATGGTCCCCAAAGCCATGAAGTATGCCTCACTAACTTCCAATAAACTGGGGAGGAATAAAGTATTGTGCTTTCTGAGCTTCAAGTTACAGATTTACAGCACCAGAAATATTTTAAAAGTATGTATAACTCCCTTCTACAAAAATTCAAATAAATGAACAGTGGTAGAAGAAACTACTTACACCTTACTGAAAGGATGGTAATAACCAGAACACACAACCGTGTGAAGCAGTGGGTGAGGTCAATCACAGTTTAACAATAATCTGTGGACAAACCCTCCAGACCTATGCTGACAAATCCAAACAATGCATACCTGTGCATAAATAAAACCTCTATACAATTACAAATTATTCTGAAACAGCATACCAAGAAATCACCTGCTTTAGATACAGGAGTAAGTGATCCAAAGCTTAACCTTCTTAATTTCTCTTGAAAACAGCAGAGCAACTGCATCATTCCATATCCTTTTATATGCTAAATAATAGAATACTATTTTGCATCTGCAGAGATTTTTGCCTTCTACGAGGTTGCTAATATAAAATAATACTTAGACAATTACACATAGACTTCCTTCTATACATTTTTTTCAGTGTAGTGTTATTAGTGGAACAGCAGGTATTGTATTAACAGATTTCAAACTGGATCACATGCGTCATAATGCTGCTGCCTTCTGGGTTTCTATCCTTCAAAACACATTTGGTAGTACGCAGCAAAAAACCTACTTAGACATGTTAATATATCTGAGGGTTCTGACAGTTAACATGGACAAAGCTAGCTGTGAAGACCCGAAATCAGAGAATCATAGAATTAGCTAGGTTGGAAAAGACCTGTAAGATCATCCAGTCCAACCATCCACCTACCACCAATAACCCCACTAGACTATGTCTCTCAGCGCTGTATCTAAATGTTTCTTGAACACCTCCAGGGATGGTGACTCCACCACCTCCCTGGGCAGCCCATTCCAGCGCCTGACCACTCTTTCAGAAAAGTAGTGTTTCCGAATGTCCAGCCTGAATCTCCCCTGGTGCAACTTGAGGCCATTCCCCCTTGTCCTGTCACTAGTTACGAGAGAGAAGAGGCCGACCCCTAGCTCACTACAACCTCCCTTCAGGTAGTTATAGAGAGTGATAAGGTCCCCCCTGAGCCTCCTCTTCTCCAGACTGAAATGCACATCTCCTTGCTACCAAATACGTACAACCTGACCAACAGTATCACAAGAAAAGCCGTCAGTAGTGGATACGTTCCCTGAGCATTTCAGTCTGGTTCAAGCAAAATTTACTTAAACCATTGATGAAAGTTGGCTTACTCTAACATGGCAGATCATCAGCTACAGCTAAAGCTCAGGCTCACATTTCACTGCTCTCACAGCCACCTCCACACAAAGGGATGGATCTGTAGACACGTCATATCTAGAATTACGTCAGGTTTTCCTTCAGTTCCTGCAAGCTGAACTACTAGGAAGTCATTTGTCTAAGAAGAAGTTTGTCCTCAAATGCTTTATCACAACTATTAATAACTGGTTAGACAAGGCCTCTTGGTAGCTTCTCAGACATAGGCCAAGTTTCAGAAGTGAAGAAGTCCTGTGAATACTACTCAGCATCTAGCCAAACACAGTACAGTATAATGCAAATACTCATCCAACATAATGTGTGATGGTCTGTGGTATGAATCTTTTCCTATTTTCCTATAGTAAAGATAGGAATTTATCTTCTTAAGGAAGCAGATCAAGTCTTATTCACATAACACGCAACCATTGATACCTTTCGTAAGGTAATTCACAAACCCAAGGAATCTATTTGGTTTCATGTAAAAACATTTCCCATGAAACCGTTACCCCATATTCTCATACAGAAGCTACGTAAGAATATCTAAAGAGGGTAAAATAGATTTATATTTTCCAACATACCATGCCAAAAAGTAACAATACTTTTATAACGAGTTTTAGTCATATTTTCAAAGTGATGAATGTCTCAAGTGTTTCAACTTTGAACAATACAATGTATCACAAAAAAGAGGAAAACACCAACTCATAAGGTAATTAGCAGCACTTAGTTCCTTTAAAGATAAATCTAGCATTAAGAAAAATTCATCCTATTTTACTGAATCAGATTTCTTGTAGAAACGTAAAATTTAATCAAGAGCTGTAAAGTCAACCTAAGTCTTGCCCATAGAACCAAAGATGACTGACCATCCGTGCCACACAGCATTTTTGTTCCATATGATCAGTAAGTTCTTCGATAATACTATCATTCTTAGTCAGAATGTTATTTAAAACATTCATTATGTGCCCAAGATTGACTTAACTGTGGTTGCAGAGACTAAGTGTCTTCGAGCCTTTCCCTTTGAAGAAGTTAGTGATATAAACTAACACAATAAGTCCCTGTTCAGAAAGACAGCAATCTCATTTAGCAGTTAAATGTGCTTCACAGGGAAAGATTCAAGTACTTTACTGCTCCTATGATATAAAGATCTTAATTAACATCCATTTTATGTCTCAAAGGAAAACAACTGTGCTCAGTGACAAAGCATTTTTGGAGCACTCCACATAGAAAACCAGAACTAATCCTATGCACCCAAAGCAAAGTTTTCTCAGACCTTTTGGGGCAGGGGGATGGAAATAGGATAAAGCAGCCTTAGTTGGATAAAACTGAAGGGTGAGAAGGTCACTAACAGCTCTGCACACTAGAACACAGAGCTCACAGCTAAACAAATCTCTTTGAAAACCCCTGCATGGACTTGGAAACGCTAATACAAGGCAGCATGAATTCTAAAGATTTTGAACTTCATTTTTAGCTGTAAAACATTTTGTTTATTGGCTTTTTGTTAGAACTAAAATTGTAGAAGAAAAAATATTAGTCTAACTTCGATAAACATACAAACAATGAAGAGAACAGATTTTTTTTTCCTAACCCTACAGTGACTTTAATCTCCCAAAGAATGCTAAAAGAACATACCAAAAGGCAGCAGTAAAAGTTACTATGAAGTCTATATAAAGGTATATTGTCAAAAAGATTAAACAAATAACTCTTAAAAAAAGATTAAGGGTAAGGAATTCAACTTTTTTTTTTTAAATCTACTTCTAATCAGAACGTTGAAATATCAATTAATTGAACTGTCTCCTTTCTAATGCAAAGTTTCATAGCCACATAAACACTATAATTTAATAAAGACTGAAGAGACAGAGACAACAACAGAGATTTCTCTGTTGTTGCATTTCACTGATATACTGAAGTGTTAAGACAATCAAGTTAAGTTTTAAAGGCACTTACTTAAATGGTGTGAACAGAAGCGACAATGTAGTTGTCTTTTTCTGACTCATCTTAACCTACATAAAAAAGATTAAACAATTATATGCAAGTTGCAACAAGAATAAAAAATGTATGAGGTATTAAACTAAGTCATAGATGGCACTCTTCTATTGAAGAGTCTTAGAATGAAAGAGTCTTGTAGGAAAAGGAATGAAATCAAATTGTCAATTCATCATCTACACAACTCCTCTAAGCACCGAATCAGTGTTTCTGGAAAACCAAAGCTGCTCCAGTGTAGGTAAAACACAATCCCCACTCCCTCACTCAGTGATTGTTGTAGAAGAATTTCTACAACTTTTAGGAAAAAGGAAAGACACAGCTAGAAATATTAAATGACTTCAGCAACAGTCTCTTATGAAAGTGCCATTATTTATTCTGTACAGGAACTAGAACTCTGCTGCTACAGTGTTCAAACAATACTATTAGATCGATTAACCTGCACTTGGATAAAAATAGAAGATTTTGATGACAGAGTCACTTTGCCCAAGGCCCTTCAAAACATCTTTAAGGTCTCCTGCACCAGTTTGACTTGAGTTTGACTGATGGCATAAAGCAGAGAGAGCTTCCCTAGCACAGTGCTCTCAGAATCTGACAGCTTGAAGTAGCAACCCACATGTCTCATCCTATCCATGCAATACAACATCCTCTCTCCAGGGAGTACGATCTGTGGTCAGGTCACTCCATCACAGAAGTAGTAAAAACTCACTTGGCATGTCTAATCCAATGCACTAGTTGTGCTTCAGCAATGAAATGCAAAAAAAGATTCACAAACAATTCTTCCAAAATAATTCTAGAAAGAAGCCACTCAACAAGAAAATAGTCTAACGCTACAAAATTACAGAATAAACAAACTTACAGAAATGTAGGACAAGAGCTACTAATTTTTTCTTAAGTATTCCCCAAGACAATAATTAACAAAAATAATAGCCAAGTTACTTCTTTTAATACTTAGAGCAGACATTCTTCCAACCATGGAGGCTGTACCAGCACACTTCAGCTTCACATCCAGCAAGTCACTTCCTCTGCTATCTGGTAGCTCTCCACCACAAATTTGGAAATGACTCTGCTGTTGATGTGGCCCATTTGTTATCCACACAGACTATGTTTGGGAAGCTGTGCATTCAAGGGACAGAGGGTGCTGAAGGCACTAATAATCACATTACAGGTGATCCCAAATCAGTTCCTTGCTCTGCTATTGTCAAATGCATTTCCTGACAGTTCTGCATGACTGCTTCCTGTTGAAACAGAGATTTTAAACAGCGCCTAGTGAAATAGAACCTTTTTTGTTTGCTTGGACCACATGTTCTCATAATATCCAATATGAGATGAAACAAGATAGAAGGCAGAGATAAGATAAACAAAGCAAAACAACAAACATGAAAGCATAAACTAAAGGTTAATTAACCCACTAATTTCATTTCTTTAATGGACATGACTGTTACTTTTTGATCTGTTTGTTGATTCTGCCTGAGAGGCATGTCTCCTAAACACTGTCGGAAAAGAGATGTCTCCTTTTCTGATAACAGAACTTGGTACTCCGCTTGAAGTCTACCTACATACTGACTACAGGTTGGTTTACACTAGTATCAATAAACATCAGCATTTAAGTTAAGAATTGAGAAAAAAAATTACTAATTTTCCTTAAAAAATGATGTTTATGCAAGTCTTTCAAACCTCTTCGGATATGCTTCACTGCTAGTCAAGTGGATCACCTATGAGGGCTGCTCTGAAAGCAATGCCTCCTATTTTATCACGCTGGTCCACAACAGAGGCGGATGTCAGTGGTACGGCTGTAGAGGTTGAACCTTCCCACCAATATCATTATGTTTTCTTTCCACATGACAGATGTCAGTAGAGGGGCAGTCTGACAAATGGGTGACTGACATGGAAGTGCATATGAACCAAAAGTGTGGAACTGAATGCTTCCATGAGTTAAAAATGGCACCCACTGACATTCATCAACTCTTGCTGAATGTTTATGGAGACCAAACAGTGGATGTGAGCACAAATAGGCAGTGGGTGGTGCGTTTCAGCAGTACTGACAGCAGGTCACCTCCACTGGTACAGGTTTTTACAAGCACAGTATGCAGGCTCTTGTTCATTGTTAGCAAAAATGCATAGCTAATGGTGATGACTATATTGAGAAACAGTGTTTTGTAGCTGAGAATTTGCTCTATTAAATAGTATTACTTTGCTCTTTGTACCTGTTGTAGTTTCCATAGAAATAAATAAGAGGCATTATTTTCAGAAAGACCTACATTTTATATGCATGCAGTTTTAGTCCTTTGAATTACGGCTTGCCATATACACTGCATGTCCCAGAAAACTATTTTACACAGTGCAATAGTTATTACTCAAAGACATGTTTTTCTTTTTCACCATATGCTTAGTTACCTTAAATTGCTCAAGAACCTGAACAGCGTTGGTAAACATGCTCTCTGCTTTGAAATGATCACTATTGTTCAGGTATTCCAGAGGTAGGGTTCCCTAGGGAAGAAAAAAAATATATGTATATCTCAAAAAATTAAGGGAAAACAGGAATTTTTCCTCACTGAATGGTGGCCAAAATGGCAGTAAGACTGCTTCAAAGTGCTACTTAAATAACAACCATAATACCTTTTAAATATTCTACATCATTTCCCAACATCACAAAGACTGTTCATATCAGCCCAATTGCCACAGGAACATAAAAAATGTAAGTAATGGAAGTTGTTATTAAACAACATGCATACAGTAATAAGACTTCAACCACAAATCTGAGGCCATTTTTAAAATACCTAGAAGCTTTCCATCCAAACTCACACTCAGTCCTGACTTGCCCAGCACTGGTGATGAGCAAGTGAACAGTTCACATGCCACCATCCATCTTTCCTTACAGTTCGTATGTCCAGCAAGGATTGCAGGACAGGGGAATGAGCTCTTGGGCAGAGTTTGTAGAAGAAATATTTGAAAATGTGTTGTAAAGAGATGTTTTTAAATGCAAAATAAGAAGCACGATAGTGTAATTTTTCTAACGATCAGTAAGGTATTTATTAACAAACTTTGGAATACCCAAAAAATAGAGGAAGCAAATTCAAAGAAAAAGCCATTTCAGTGAGGACTCTCACTGTTTGTTAAGTTAAAGGCACAAGATACCATCTGAAAAAACCCATCACACTAAATTAAACAAGAAATAATTAAACATTAAATTGCAATAACTAGCTTGTTTCACGATCAAAATCAAATGTTATTTAAACAATATTGCATTTCTACCATCCCTAAAAACAAAGAAAAACCTTTCTAGCTTAGCAGTGTAAAGTTGCAGGTTATAAGATAATCAGCAGCCCTTCCAAACTACATTACTATACAATATATAAAAAGATTATGTTCCAAAGTGAAAACTTACACACAAAGAATTAAAACTATGAGGAGTCTCGTACCCTCTAGGAATTTCCCAGATTTTTAATCTTTCTCCTTACGTCTTAATCCTAACATCCCTTCCTCTAAGACAAGCAGATTGCTGTAATACGGTAAAATCTTTGTAGTACTTACCACAGAATTCAAGGGGAAAGGAACACCAATAAGGGAAGCCATCAGTGGTGCTATGTCAGCCTGTGCAAACAGAAACATCCTCATTTTAACATAATTAAAGTTTCAAGAACTAATAAATTCAGTTTATTTTTAACTTCTACAAATGTAGATATGTTAATTATATCAAGCTGTGAAGTTGTACATTAAAACTACTTATTAGTATTTCTTTTACAGTTTCCAGTAGTCATCATGAAATGATGAGATTCAGAACATGAGATTCTACTATTGACAAAGCTTCAAAAATGTATTTAGTCTAAAAAGCAAAATATAAAAACCCATAGCTTTTATTTGAAGGAATTCAGTACCCTTTCTTCTTCTCTACACTCAGAAGCATACCATTTTTTGTTTATACCAAGAAAGAATTTCATACTTACAGTTTTAGACAATACACGGAATATGCTGCTTTTCAAAACACTCCTCTGCCCATATTTCTACACTAAGGATTACTCCTGCCCCTCAAAGCAGGACTCTAGGAGTTTTCTTTTTTCCACTCAACACTTAATCCTCAAGGAAACCCCTTTATTTACATCAAGGCTTCTCAGAAAGTAAGCTACCATTACCTTCCACCTGTGATGACAAACACCGGTTCTCACTTGGTTCGTATTTTCCTTTAATATAAAACTATGCTTAAAAATTCCTCCACCACGAAACTGAAGAAACTGTGCTGAAATCCAAGGCACTGCTGCACATGTGTGCAGAAGCAGACTCCAAAATTTTATTTTTGGAGGACAAAACATGTACTGCAATATAAAAGCAGAAACCTAGTTTGCTATTGTTACCTATAATTCCACATATACTATGGAATACTGGAGAAAGCTGTCTTTGGGGATGCCATTACATGGAACAAAGTGACACTCAAGACCCTTCATTTCTTTTAAGACTCAGTCCTAAAATGACATCCCCGTAACTCCTAACAACAGTGAGATGAAAATCCAGCTCTACCTTCATACAAGGATTTTGTTGGAAGCAGCTGATCCAGAACTTTCCCACCCTTAACTTTCCAGCACAAGTATCTTTCCTTTGTTTTATCACATTTGGAGTCTTACTCATATACTGGAGTTCATAGGATAGGATGAAGTAAGAAGCAAGCTGCCAGTGCACAGACATACATCATATCCATGATATATCAGAGCTTGGCTGATTTAATAAAAAAGAGTTAAGTTGTCCATCTTTTTTTTTCTTTAAAATACAACACCACATATTTGTCTAAACACTCAAGTGGCTGGGCCATAACTACGGACCTTGTTGGAAAAAACAACAACAATAAAACAGCTCAACAGTAAAGAAATAATTACTTTTAATGCAATAGTGATAGCAAATTCTGAAAAAAGTAATAAAAATACAGATTTTGAAATAGCTCTGAAAAACAACACTAAACAAATAAAGACACCTTAAGTATAGCAAAAAAAACCACACAGCAGATGTTCACTAACTTAGGAAACATAGTCATCAGACTACAGTTTATTTGTGTTTAGTTGGGCACCTTCATAGGAGGAGGCCTAAGTTCAGCACCAGAGTATTTTAAAAGCAGAGAATAGAGGGTAGGTGTAACACAATGGAAAGCACAGCTGTAACAGCAGAGTAGCAAGATACTAGGCTGCAGCAAGTAAGGATTTCCTCAAACGCAACAGCCATGGGCACAGAAACAAAGGAAAGAAGCTGTTCACCTTCAGAAGGCCTCAGGTACACAAGGCTCTCCAGTGAGATACCCTTACCTCCACTGCCAACCCTTAAATGAGGTCTGGGAAGGGGTGGATCCTGGCTCCACCCCTTCCGGTCACTCAGATGCATTGCTTGCACCTGAGCTCCCCTGGGCTGGCCCTGCCTTCCCACCAGGTGCTCAATCACTGGTTCAAGCCATGATTTAGGATTTCCACTACAGTAGGCATCACAACTCATTTCTAACGGTTTGCAAGAACAAATCCCACTCTGAAAACATACATGCTATTCAAGTTACTTTCAGATAAGTAGTACCGAGCTTCCAAGGAATTCCTGACACATTGTACTGCATTCTAAGTGTTCAGAGGGCAGTTCCTGAAACTCCTGAATTAAGATTTAAGTAACATATTCCAGGGAGACACTAAGTGAGTGGTGATTCATTCAAGTTCCCTCAATTAGTTTAAATCACACAAAATTCAAGTTGAACATTTATGAGTTCTTAAATTAGATGTTTTTGATACCTGATTGACATCCAGCCTCTTCCAATTCTCCAGCTTCCATTCTGCAAAGCGATAACAGAGCACATGAACAGCAAGTCAAAATAGATTTGAAAAGGATAATTCCGTTGACATTTAATATCTTGTTGCCACTTTCTGAAAATTGTTGTTACCAAAGAAAAGTATAATTTGGCTTTAGGATGCTAGCTCAAGAGAGGTTACAGACAGCACAACAGGCAGAAACAATAAAATGTATTTATTTTGCTTCACATTTTCTTTTACCCACCAGAATAAATTGCTGCCTGCAATTGTGACCCAGATCAGTAAAGGAAAGTCCAAGCTTTTTACTTTTTCCAGTACAGTACAGAAAATAACGTGTAATCTCCCGCACCAACTAAAAGATTAAAGCTCAGTTTCAGGAGAACTATTTAAATCTCTTCAATAAAGTTTTTTGTTGTTGTTTTTTGTTTTTTAAAGAAAAGGTTGACTCAAGGTCCCTAAAATACTGGCACAGACTAGTACAAATACACTTCATGTACTGCATATTGCAAACTGGCAAAAACTGAGCTCAAGGGAAAAGTTCAACAATTTAGCAATCAGAACAACTACAATGAAGACAGAGACAAAGTCAAATGTACAAACCCCTGAAGCTGTGGTGCATCATAGAAAAAGCTGGTTCAAAACAGCATTTTCTTGCTTTCCATTAATCTCTAAGGAAATGAAGAAGTAGTTCGTTTTCTTTGGGAATGGATAGCTATTTCAAAACAGAGTTTAGGAGGGTTCTTTTTCATGCCTTTTCCTAATGATTAAATTAGGTGATCCAATACCTACAGCAACAATATGAGCAAATAAACCAAACCAACAAACTAGGAAAACAAAACAAAACAACAGAACCCACAAAACACTTCTCCTCCAACTCAAGCTTTCTAAAGCTTGAGTTGGGGGGGGAAAGATACACAGGAAGAAATAATAGTAGCTGAAACAGACTTACTGACAGAGTACTTAAAATGCCTTCAACTTCCTATCTAGAACAGATCTTGATTACAGCAGTAAAGTCATCAGGGCCACTTACTATGAACTGGGGAACAAGACTTAATTTTGCCACAGGGATACAGCCACCTTCCTCTCAATAAACATAAAAACCTAAGTGGACCACTTGCTGCCCTGCTGAGGCTATCTGCCTAACTGACATGACAGAAACAGCACAGGTGAACATAGGGATCTTCCTCACATTTCAGAACTGTAATGGGCTCATTTACGCTATTCCCAATATAAGCACATTGTCTAAAAGCATCCTCTGGGTTGACGTGAATGAAAGTTTCAGTTCAGTGAAATCTGTTTCTCCTGCAAGCACTGGTAAACCATAATGCAAAGTTCTGGCATGCCCTCATTGTTTTCTAAACTACTACTTTTCTGAAAGAGTGGTCAGGCGCTGGAATGGGCTGCCCAGGGAGGTGGTGGAATCACCGTCCCTGGAGGTGTTCAAGAAACATTTAGGTATAGCGTTGAGAGACATGGTCTAGTAGGGTTATTGGTGGTAGGTGGATGGTTGGACTGGATGATCTTACAGGTCTTTTCCAACCTTGCTAATTCCATGATTCTATGATTAAACAACAATAAGCATTCAAATCCTGGACTGCAATCTTTCTCTGACTTCCAATACACCCTAACTACATCAGACCCAAACCTAAGCTGAAAATCAAACAGGACGGGAAAAATCTCTGATGTGAGTATTGCAAGTACTGAAGTTTCAGCCGTTAACTCGTAGCAGCGCAAGCTGCAGGGATCTGATGACAAGTTCATTGTTATTTATGTACTAAGAACATCCTGAACAGCAGCAATGCATTTTAACAACAGTAAGAAATGGTTAAAATGAGTTCCCATGGCAACAGAGGGGAGGTATTATCAGAATTAATCATGAATTCTGTGTTAAACATGAACCAAAATGAGTATGGTTGTTTCCTTGTGCTTTCCAGAACAGGAAGCAAGGTTATAGTTATTTCTAGAGAGAGATTCTCAGCTATATTTTTATTATATAAAAGCAATGCTTGTTTTCCTTTAATAACATTTTCCAATCAAAAAGGTGCTAAAGTTATCTATACACATAGATGGGCAAGAATGTTTAGGGCAAGAAGGAACTGCAGCTCTGCCAGAGAAGCTGCCATTAAACCTAGGAGCTTTTACATCTCTGCTTTCCTTATTCAGATATTTTCAACATGAAATGGATTTAAGACACGCCCTGGATCAGGAGCTGTAACACATTAGATCCAAGTGCTCCCAATGAATGAGACACTCCTCCAAACTAGCCAAACTGGGCTGCAGTCCTGGAAATGAGACAGGGTGGATCTAGATGCTGTCCTCAATTTATTTTTTGTAGGTGTTTCAAGGTTGCTGTCCAGGTTTCTTGTACGGTGTTTAGCAGTTTTCTATCTGTTTGAGAAGATGCTTTCCTTATCTTACCACACTACCACTGCAGCCTGCTGAGCTGTCAGATGCAAATAATCCAAATGAACTGCAGGGAAGTGCCAGTTCAAGAAGAAAGGTTAAGCACGAGGCTACATGAACCAAAGGAAGTCTCACACAAAACCTCACAAAAGGAGAAATAGCAAAGAGATACGCTGAGCTACTTCTGGTGAAACAAACCTGGCTGAGCTTCCTCTGAAACAAGGAAGTCTGTAGATGAAAGCCACCACCACGCTTAAAGGCTGCTTTGGAATGGCATTTCAAGGCCACCCGGCAGGGTCTACATTCCTTCTGCCTTGAAGGGTCAAGCCAATAGCCAAATGGGTAATGCTGTGCATTGCCCACAGGATGCAGCTCTGCCATCACGAATCTTTCCAAAACAATTGCATGGACAGCCTTGAGGGAAGGCAAAGCACAGGTGAAGGGACTGATAAGGAGACTGCTGTCATTCTGGAGCAGACACTGTGTCCCTCAGGCACCCAAGAAACACACTGATCATTGCATGACAAATTGGATGGACTGAGTCCTGACTGTCAGCACTGCCTCTGGGGGTATCTACCCTTGATGGCAATGATGAGAAAGAAACGACTCACTGAGCTGCCTAGAGCCTGTTTGCACTGAGCAGAGCATAACTTTGGCAGCACTGAAAATACTGCGCTGCTTCCATGAACTTGTAACTCAGAACTTAGGAAAGCTTTTGTCAGGAGATGCAAGAACTTGAACACACAATCTGAAATATAAATCTGTCACTTGCATACATCTGTAATAAAGCAATCTTGAAAATGCACTCTTTACCTGCACATGGTGTTCAATTTTTTTTTCTTTTTTTTTTTTTTATGAGCAGAAAAGGCAAGCCCAGAGAACTTTCAAGAGACTTCTTTTAATCATTTTTTTCCTTACATACCTGGGGTTTATGAAAAGATAAGGGTT
Source organism: Numida meleagris (assembly GCF_002078875.1). NCBI lineage: Eukaryota > Metazoa > Chordata > Aves > Galliformes > Numididae > Numida > Numida meleagris. Next base: position 66,252,584 of record NC_034410.1, on the reverse strand, counting down.
TGTAACTTAATGAAGTAACTGAACTGTACTGACCTGAGTGTCGAGTTCCATTTTAACAACTTTTTCTTTACATTTAAGCTACATAGCCTACTGGAAGCTATAATATAATGCCATAGTGTAATATGCTATCACAGAGAGAGTGCTTATTAAAGAGAGATTAAAACTCTCAGCATACTCAAACTCAGAACTCAGAGATTGTTCTTGGAAATTAAGAACATGTAACCAGTGCCTAAACCAAATTAACACTGGACATTTTCTCTTCTCCAGTGTATGAAGGCTGCTCCAAAAGTAATGCCTCCTTTTTTGTTGGCCCATGATGTCAGAGGCGGATATTAGTGATATGGCAATAGAGATTGAACCACCCCACCAATATTCCATTACATTTTACTGCTGTGTGACAGATGGGGGCAGAGGGGCAGTCCAACAGAATTGTGTCTGACATGGTAGCGCGGATAAAGCAAAGCTGTGTCATCAGATTCCTCCATGCAGAAAAAACAGCACCCGTTGACATTCATCAACACTTGCTGAACATTTATGGAGACCAAATAATGGACGTGAGCACAGTGAGGTGGGGGGTGGTGCATTTCAGCAGTGGCAACAGCGATATGAAAGACAAGCCATGTTCTGGACAGCTATGCAGGCTTTTTTTTTTTTTTTTTTTTCCAAGAACAGCATGCAGGCTCTTCTAGCACAAATGCATAGCTAATGGTGGTAATTACACTGAAAAATAGTGCTTTGTAGCTGAGAATTTGCTCTATCAGATGGTGTTTTTATCCTCTTTATACCTGTTATAACTTCAGTGGAAATAAATTAGAGGCATTACTTTTGGAGTAACCTATGCACACTGACAAAAAAAACCAGCAAAATAGGAAGTCATTACCTCGTTGATCCCAAGTAACAACCTGAGAGAATCAAGGCATCTTAAGAAACCGAGGAGACAATAAAAGCCTGACAGTGGAAGAGCTAGTGCTGTTTATCACATCTAGCGTTAGAATCCCCCAAAAATTCCAATAAGACAATACTTATTATATATTTGAAATATTAAATTTTATTTTTTTTTAAGTGTTTTAAATATTAATGTTTTCCCTTCTCAAATACATAGAGGAAAAAGAGTCACAGTTTGTCATTGAGAAAGACTGTTTACATTTTCACAACAGCCAGAAGGATGAATGCAAGATAGGACTCCCCTGGCAAGTTCTCTGGGTCCCACTGTGGAGATAGAAAGAGGTCTTACACGATGTCAAACTTATCATGTTTCTATACAAATAGCTTTTAACCTCTGGGAGTCTTCATAAAAATTAAATCTCCTCTGGAACTAAGTTTTAGGAGTGTGAATAGTCTCCTGTACCCAAAGAGAAAATCCTCAGTACCAAGGCTCACAGGAAATTACTCTGATATTATCTACCCAGCTTTGCTGTCTCTTCCATTTACAGCCCTGCCACCTTTTTTTTTTTTCCCCCACACTTTCTTGCAAAAAGCAAGTCACACTTAGAGTAATGGAACAGATGCTAGTGAAGCTTAACATATATAATTGTCAAACGCTACCCTTTCCACCAAAATCTCAGACTTAAGTTTCATATTTTACATACCTTTCAAAAAATTGTCTTCAAAGAGCTGGGATGTGACTTTCTGTGGATAATTCACTCCAGCACCCCAAGCAATCAGTGGTGTTAAAGTCTCTGAGGGATGACCAGCGCCATGGGATCCTGAGATGCACAGAAACAAAACCAGCATAAATTTTGAAATGCATAGCGTAAAAAATAAAAATTATATATATTTACACGCATGCACATAAAGTTTCTATTATAATATACATATTAGGATCCTCTTACGTAGGACCTATTCCAGCTTCACAGCTTTTTTTCTGTCACCAATAATAAAGGCAGAATTAGAGGTCCACGTTGGGAAAGCGGTATCACTTACGTCAAGCCTATAAAGGTATAAAGTTGAATGCGGAACAAAAAGAAAGAAGAAACCACTAATACAGAAACTAAAGCCCAAGCGGTCAAAAGGCTGTAGGCACAGAGGAATCACTTGTTCAAAACATGTTGCATTTGCCTATCCCTAAGTATTTGGTGGAAAACAAAGGTGGGTGATTTGAGCCATTAGGTAAGTGCCTAGAAATCACACAGACCTGACCTCTTTGCTACCCAAATAATGATTAGACTTCATTTTCAAAAACAGAAGATACAAAGCAACTGCCATTCCTTCTCAGTGATGCAAATTCATTTTTAAGGTTTTAAAGCCTGGTAGCACACCAAGAACTGATGAAATAGCACTCCAGATTCCCTCCACGTTAATGTATCAGTTGCCAAAAGAAGAAAAAAACCTTTAGAACAATGACATCTCAATAGCAGCTGCGTTTAAGCAAAAGCCATACAAACTTGAAAGCAGCTTTGGCCATTGAATTCAGTAGGTGAGGAGCCACAGTGGGACTTAATCCAGTTTCTAAGGCAATGAGGTTGTTATACAAACTAGGCTGGTCTAAAAGACTCTACAAGAATGCATATTTTATTTTTGTGTGCATATGTGTAGACACACATCCTGTTTGTATATATATTTCAGTCATTGTAGAGGATAGATAATAACGCATTTCTTCACGGGCAACTTTACTAAGAAACAGTTAGTTATAAACTTGGGAATAACAGAGGCTGCCTGTACAACAACAGCTATGGCAGAACTGAAAAGCCAGCTCTGCTTTCTTTAAACAGCAATAAGCTTAAGAACATACAGGTCTGGGAATAAGATTTCAGACACACTGAAATCCTTTATAAGGTGTTCTCTGGGCTTGAAAGGAGCAAATATTTCCTTTCACAGTCTAGGAAAAGAACAGATGGAGACTGCACTTACCCCATCCTCCAGGCATCACTTATTTCCTTCTATTACAGAAGTAAAGTACAATTTTTGGTGAGTTTTCATTTTAGCTGAGCCACCAACTCTATCAGGATTTTATTGAGATCGTGCCTCCATTAACTCTGTAAAACAGATGCAGCTGAGAAAGGCAGCTGTATCCATTCTCATCAATTTAAAAGCCAGGTTTCAGCCTAATCCAAATTATACAATAGGGGAAGAAACAATTTTCAGCTGGGTCTGTTCCCCAAACAGGAGAAAGGGAAGGAGATGGTGACGCTGGTTTAGTTTTCTGTTCTCTGGTCCAGCATACATCACAGCACAGTTTATACCAGTAAGGTAGCAGGACCAAGTAGCTGTGAGTGTGAGACTCCCTATGCTGATGGTGAGGAAGCCCTTTTGGTGTCAGCTTAAAGCCAAATCTTGAAGTCAGACCGGGAAAGCAAGTGATTTTTATTGACTTTTGCTAACAACCACAATTTCTTTAATCTTGTTATTAGATTTAGAACATGTCTCATTATTTAAATTTAGAACATGTTCTTTTCCCTGAGAAGTCTTCCCAATCCTCTTATTTATCTAAATCTGTGCCCATCCCATTCTGCAAATGGTCTGTAAAAGACCACAGCAGCTGCAGATACTACAGACTTGAATAAAAAGCTACTGAAATAGCCGTCAGAAGGCTAGCTCTGGACCTAAGCACGAAGTTTGCTCTTGTATTCACTGAAGTCAACTTTAAAGTCACTGATGCTTCTGGCAGAAGATGATGCTTTCACTTCAGACAGAAAGAGATGACAAAACTATGACAGATCAGTAGTTCTCAAAGCCTGAAGACTTCTGTCACCTTTTATTCCCCCTTCAAAGGTTCTGGTATGTAGTGAGAACACCTAGAATACTTTTTACACTGACAGCAAAATTAACCCAGGCCAATGTAGATGACAGGCAGGTCTTTGAACACAATAATATGGCATCAATCTATATTTCACATTGTCATGGTTTTATGATTTTTGGTTATTGGTATTCCACATCATAACATCATGTAGTGTATTGGGAGTTAAAGAGTTAATGCTCCAGTTCTGTGGATCGTGGATAGTTCCGGGTACCTGGTTCTCAGAAGAGAACTACTACATTCCCCAGAGGACTTTGCTGCTCTGTTACCATTTTCCAGTCAGAAGGAAAGATAAAACTGTTCGCATATTACGAGACGTTCTCTCTTCTCTGCCTGTCTTTCGTCCCAGCAGCATCTCACTCCCCAGCCGTCTCAACACCAGCACTAGAGTAAGGCCTACCTTAATTTTGGACACTCTCTCTCAATTTATTGGATTTATTAGCTTAAATTGTAATTGTATTATATTGTGTTATTTTGCATTCTGATATCTTATTTAGTAAATTAGTTTGTTTCTCCTCAGATTGTTGCCATTGTTTTGTTTTTAGGCCCATCTCCCTACCCTTTTTTCCCTTTTCCCTTTCCTGGGTTGTGGGTCTGTGGGTCCCTCTGCCCCATCAGTCACAGAACTGGGCCCAACCTGCCCATAAACCGTTGACACACATGTACTTGCTGAAGAGCACATAGGACACTCAGACAGCAAGCTGATGATGAACCAGCAGCACGCTCTGGTAGCAGTGAAGGCCAACTGCACCCTACCCTTTGTTAACAGGAATAAAGAGAGGAGATCCAGGAAAGGGATTATCCTTCTCTGGTCACGTGGGACAGCCTCTAGGCATTGCAGCCAGTTTGAGACTCCTGGAACAGAGTAGACATCTGGAAGAGAACCAACTGGAACAGGCCCAGTGGAAAGCCCTAGGGTGGTCAGAGGAGCACTTGTCTTGTGAGGAGAGGTTGAGGTGTTGGGACTTGTTCAGCCAGCACAAGAGATGGCTTTGGGGAGGAAGGGAACCTACCAGCAACCTACCTGTACACCAGGGTAAGCGGGCTGGCAAGAAGATGAAATCAGGATCTTGCTGTACAGCATAGGAGGAGGATAAGAGACGAAAGGCATGTGTTGAAACAGAGGGCCAGACTGCATGTGATGGAAGCGTTTCCTCCTTCCATGAGGGCAGGCAAGAAATGGAGAAGGTTGCCCAAAGAGGTTGTATAGGTTCAATCCTTCAAGGTTTTCAAGGCCTGACTAGATAGAAGCCAAGCAGCCCTGCCTGATCCCAAAGCTGGCCCTCCTTTGAGTAGGTGGTTGGACCTCCTGAGGTCCTCTTGATCATATATATCATTATATATATACACACATACACAGGCATTTACACAAGTACACATGTATATTAAAAAATGACTACTTGAAAAAAACTGCATCAAAATTTACATATTACTGCAAGTGACAGCCAGCTCAACAGTAAATAACAATCAAAAACTATTTTGCAGATGATAATTAGGTTGATTTTGAATAAATATGAATAGTTTTGTCATCCCTGATTACAGAAAAAGACTGCATGCCATCCGTTAGAAAAGTTTAGGGTTTCACACACAGTAAGATGCTGAATTTTACCACGCCCTAAACATCCTTGATTCAAAAGCGTCCCAATTAATAGCCATAAACACACGCAGCATTGGAAGGGAGACTTATTTCAGTTGGTAGCACACAAGGACAGGAATGTTCTTAGAATTCTTGGGAGAAAAAAATAATGAAAAAGATTTGTTTAAAGGAGGTCACCACAGGAAATTCTCCTCGTCTGCCCTATAAATAGTTACACTAGAATTGCCTCAAGTCATGCAGCAGCTACGGTTGTGCCCTCAGAAGCTAACAGCCTGGCTAGCCGCCTGCCTAACTCCTTCCTGTACTTGCAGCTGCTCCTCCTGTTCTCCAGCACCAGCCTCTTCTAAAGAGATCCCACAGCAGCCCCTCCTTTTTGCTGTGCCTAAAAGCATAAATGGGAGGAAAGACAACTCTAGAGAAGTTTGTCACCAGCTCCCAGATTCACCATTTTTTCCAGGCACTTCAGAGCACAAAGTGATAACTATTTTCTGTTCCACCTAGGCTTGAACAAGATCTTGTGATGTTGCAATTAATAGTGCGAGTACAACAGGCTTCAAGATACAACTGTATGTACAAAGAACCACCAATAAGTGACATATAGAACAAAAAACCTTCAATAATAATGAAAGTCTCTAATTATAAAATTCTTGGAATTCATAATACTCCTCACAAGCCTCAGTCAAAATACGAGGCTATCTGGCCTACTGCATATTCTTCATTCTTCATACAATCCTAGCCTTCAAGGACTTCTGTGACTTGACATCTACAATAAGCAGAAGGAATGGCATGTCCACCTGTGCTCCCCCATTTCATAACAACACATGTTCACACATATGGTGTGTTTATGCTTGTTCAAGTGTGCGGAGTGTTCATTCATATTCACACATTGCACAATAACGCATGTTCTGGCACTTTCAGGTGTCTGGAGTGTTCACACCTAACCCAGCTAGTCACCACAAACTCAGCAGACTATCAAAATTTAAAAATGCTCACCCCAATCTGTCATTCCATGGTCAGAAGTTAAGATATATGCAGTTTTTCCATCATTTCCATAGAAGCTTTCGAGCATTGAAACAATTTCTTTTATACCGTCATCAACCGTTCTAATGTTCTCCTTGTATTCCCTGAAGAGAGAAAAAAAACGTTATTAGACTCAAGGTGGCTTTTGCATTTGGTATAAAGTTATACTAATTATGTTCAGTCCCTTGCTTTTATACAACTTCACTCCTCACAGAACCTCAAGCTAACAAAAGGCATCCTAGATGTAAAATCTCTCCTCCTCTAAGCCTAATGTGAAATACCGCACGCCGCTGTTTGAAAGTCCCTGGAACTATGGTCTCAATGGATTTTTATCTTTATTACATATCTGACCTGTTCTTGACTGTAGACAGTTTATTACCCAGAGCAATTAAGCAAATTTACGAGGGAGCGTAGTGACAAGATAAGGAGTAACAGTTTTAAACTGAGAAAAGAATAGGTTTAGATTAGACGTGAAGAAGAGAATCTTTACAATGAGGGCAGTGAGGCACTGGCACAGGCTGCCCAGAGAAGCTGTGGATGCCTCATCCCTGGAAGTATTCAAGGCCAGGTTGGACAGGGCTTTGAGCAATCTCATCTGGTAGGAGGTGACCTTGCCCATGTTAGAGGTGCTAGAACTGGATGATCCATACAGGTCCCTCCAAACTCAAATCATTCTGTGATTCTAAGGACAATGCAAACAATAAGGAATTCTTGAAAAATCAAACACCCTAAATTGCAAGTTTAATTACTAGCCTAAAATATCTTTTGAAGATTTCACAATGCAGGAACCGACCTGAGATTATTTATAGATTACCACAGATGCCCGAGTTTGAGACAGGATAAACCAAGAAACTCATTTTTTCTTTTTAGAAACAGTGATAAGAATTAAATTCTGGCCAACTAGTTTTCTATTTACTGCTGCTGTTAAAGTCAATTTGAAAACTTTATCTTTTAACATCACAACAAAAAAGAGCATGAGGAATACAGGAAGTATAAACTTGGGAATGATGTAGGAAATCAGAACAAGGATTTCAAAAGTGTGCAATGCTCAAGAGAAAAAAAAGGTACAAAATCCTAAATTCAAAGCATGTGAGGAAGAAAAAGCAAAACTTCTCAAATACCTCACTTCAAGGTGAATCAGTGATAAGTACTGTTAGTAATCTAAACTTTTTATTCAAATGCCTTACAAAAACTAAACCATGGCTGACAAATTCCAGTATCATTTTTTCCTGAACTTACTGTTTTCTGTAAATCTAGCCTTAGTCTTTCAGCTATGTGGAACCCAATTAGTGTTTAAATTTTACATGTGAAAATGCAAGTCCCTACTTATCCTCTAGATCATGTATTAAGTGTGAATTAGAGAGCGTGCTAAAAAAAAATCAGATTTGAGAATTATAACCTGGCATAAGATATATAGCAAAATAATCAGTCACTTCTGTAGAGAAGACCTTAAAACAACAACCCTCCCAAAAGTAATCATGGTGATATACATGGCCTACAGAAGAGACCCTGAAGTCTCTTCTGATAGAAAGCAAAGTTAAGAGAAAGAGTTACTATATGCACCCAGGCCTATTAAGAATGATAAACTTAACCTCTCCACTTACTTTGAGTATGGCCGATGAGCATGTCCATTTGTGTCTATGCCGAGCAAATGCAAGAATAGAACCACTTTTTCTTCATTTAGTGCAGAGAACAATGTTTGATTACTTCTGGAAGAATTGAAGAAGCTCTGTATGGAATAAGTCAATAACAATCTGAGTACAATGGAAAAACATGACAGGCAGCTTATTAAAACTAAAATGCAGCTGGTTTTGTGTCATAATAGTGGTAGTTATGAAAGAAAAATTGCTTCCTGATTTACTTATTGGAGGACAGCCACCATCAATATTGTCAGTCCAATGTTTCCACTTAGCAAAGACAGGAAACACTTTTTAAAAGTGTGATTTTTTTTTCTACTCTCATTAGGTAGAAATACCAGATAACTGTGTAGCATCCCTTCTTTGCATAAACATGACTATGCACCATTCCTGAGCTCCACAAACAGCTTTATACACCTACTGACTTCAAGCTGGAAGCAAAGTTCGCAATACTCTTGCTTTGGAAGAAGGTTCTTCAGGACTAAGACATCAAGCTACAACTCATTTGCAGAAATCAAACTGAAACAAAACAAAACAAGACATGCTTTGGAAATACGAGAACTACAGAACGTGCATCTGCCTTGCACATGTCCTACTTAAGCATCCCCGAGGCAGATGCCGGGGGGTTGGGAACTTCTCCTGAGACTGAATGAGTCTTGACACGGCTATTCAGTGTTAGACCAGCCACATTACAGCAATGCAAAATGCAGGCAGACAGCTATTTCAACACGATCTCCCTAGTCACTGAAGCGCCCAAGGAAACGAAGTTGGGTAAGGTTTTAGTTCAAAGTAACAGTAACACAGAGAAAAGTGGTTTTGAATTTCACACAGGAGCCTAGGGAAAATACTAGCAGAATGAACAGTTTCCGCCACCAAAGGAAAAAGCAACCTACCATATACCTGCAGGACCATGGTGGAGCTGCTAAAAACTAAAGCTCACACCTTGTGTAAACTAAAATCATTGTAGCAAGCAGAAAACCAAACTGGCAGCAAGAGTCCCATAACAAGGTGTGTCAGGATACCATGATATTACTCAATTCCACCCTTTAACCCTGAATATACAGAAGTCACAGATTCATATTTACATGCTGCCAACTTCAGTGCTTCTAAAAAAAAAAAAAATCTTACATAAGATTTTTTTATGTTGTTATTTTAAATATAGAGATGTTTCAAATAAAGACACAAGAAAAAAATCTGATTGCATTGGTTTGAAAGCAATGTAATTATGGATGTTTTCACTTCCCACATGGATCTGTCTCCCTGCGCATACTTGATTGTAAACTAAAGAAGTCTTCAAGTGCACACCAATAATTTACAGGAGATGGTATAATTCTGCTTTGTTATTTCTAATTAAATAACGTATCAGGACAGATACAGGAAATTCCTGAAATTACATCTAGAAATATGGATAAGTATTAGAATACCAAGCCCAAGCAAGCAAAAGAAACTTTCATGAGGAAAGCAAGGCCTAAGATTTCTCTCTCTCACCAGAGAGGTTGCCACATTACTCCAGAAATACCCCACCCCTAGCATCAGCCACCTCTTAACACAGAGCAGCAGCAATCAAAACAGTTTGCCTGGCCTTAGGCTAATTAAGAATAAGACAACAAGAGGAATGAAAGCGTAACTTGAGATGCAGAATCTTTTCTCAGAGCAAAGAGCAAACTTTTTCCCATGGAAGCTTTTTAAAATTGCATACTGAAAAAAAATAAATAGGAAGTTCACTATCAAGAGTTACTTTAGGCTGCTAAAGGTGACAAGTTGATAAGTAGGACACCAAACAGCTGGGGCAAAAACACTTAATCTCGCACTAGTGGTTGCCAAGCTGTGTACCCAGCATGTGTGCTCTCACTGCCTGCTAAAATGCTTCCTTTTTTTTTTGGTACTCATTCACAAAACTCAAAACCCATGGCAACTAGTTGGCAAGCTAACATTATATGCTAATTATGTATTTCTGTCTCATTTTTTTTTTCTTAACTTTTATTTGCTCTGTTCAGTGATATTATCTCTAAATGTCTTCAAGATGTTTTGGGGGTAGGAATAAACTATAAGGCTTAAAAAAAAAAAAAGTCTAAGGAGAGATCTTTGAGCTGTCTACAACTACCTACAAGGAAGCTGAAGAAAATATGGAGCCAGACGTCTTAGAAGGGTTTGACAATAGACAAGAAGGGAACAAACAATTTGAAACAAAATACGGGAAATTCAAATAAGATAAGATGACTTATTTTTTTTATTGGTTTTGAAACCATGAGTGTAGTCAGGTCTTGGAACAGGTACCCAAATCTGATTAGGAAAGCCTGAGAATCCTACTCTAACTGGACCCCCTTCATGCAGGGAAACACCACTAGAACTCTCTTTCAGTTTCATTTTTCCTATGATTTTGAGTTACATTAATGAAAAGCTTTACAAGGAGTAGATATCTCCATTTCCCAAATCCAACCAACTTCCTACATTTATGGCAAATAGATAGCCTGGATACAACTGATAAGCAATTTAGTAATAAATTTCCCATTAAAACATTCACAATAAACTGAAAAGTTGCTTGCAATGCAAATACTAATTAAAATATTACAAGAGAAATTTGGTTATAACATCTATGAACTTAGTATCAGAAGAAATCTTAGTATCGTATCCATTCTTGGATAGGAGAAAATAAATAGTTGCTGACAGCACGGATGCACAAAAAGAAAGACTAAAACCTTCTCCTCCCACAAAGCTTCTTCACTCATAAATCCAGGATATCTTAATTAAGTTGGATGACAAAAGTTGCGCACACTGATCTGTGCTCATGTGAGAGTTTGAGTGGTTATGCCCATTTTTAGACACAAACTAAATGTTCAAAGGCAGAATAAAAATATATATGCCAGTTTTGTATCAATTGAGCATGCTTATGCTCAAGAGCACTACAGAAATAAATCATTCAACCACTGTACTGCTATTTAGAGCAAAGCTATTTGTACTCAAATCCACACCAGGTCATGGCACTGTCTGCAGAACCTCAAAGTTCAACATGATCCAGTCTGACTCCAACTCCCAGCTTATATATGTCCCCAACATATAAGGCACAGTCTGAAGTCTTGGCCTGGCCTGCTTCCAGCAAAAAGGGGTCAGAGAATTACAATAGTCACCGTGAAAAAAAAGAAAAAAAAAGATTGCTATCTATACGTCCATTTGAATCAGAAGACAACTCAATATTTTAAAAGTGTTTTCTACCTTGTGGTCTTAATAAGTTGTGGTTAGACCACTACTGAGACTCATCTCCAAGCCTGTATGTATACGTGGAATATTTTAATCATTTTGTCCTAAGTATATGAGTTGGTTCTTAGAATTGTTTTAACCAATATTTTTAAAAAAATCAGAAATAAATAAAAAAGAACTTTATTTTTTTCTTTTACTGTTAATCTAATCTTACAGTATTTGCTCCGTAATTTCTTTTCAGCACAAAGTATGATCCACATAAAGATTATTAACTGACCCAACTAATTGATGGATCACATCCTGCCAAATTCCACTTAGTCCCTTAATTATTTTGAAGACTTCTGGGAAAAAAAAAAAAGACAATCAACAGCCCCATACCTATGTGGCTCTGGGCCATCCAACGAGCTATGACACCACACATTAAACTTTCACAAAGTTTTAATCCAGTTGCAGATTAAAAATACACATCATCTAGTCTATGCTCAGTTTTCTCAGACTGTAATGAACAGATGTGATAGGAACTACAAAGAATCATACATTTTTTTCCTGCATTCTTGACTTAAGCAACCTGCTTAAAATCTGTAGACATAAAGACAAGAGTTTACACATCTCCTGAACAAGCATGTTACTGCTACATAGCACTTCTGAAGAGAACGTGCAATTTCAAGAAGCCAGAGTTAGCAGCCCAAACCACTCTCCATTTTATCTCCATCTTTTTGAGGGGCAGAGGAAGCCACAAAAGGTCCTCGTGACATATGGGACATGCTGACTACATAACAAAGAGGGAGTATACCTTTTCATTCTACTTTCTAGAGCACAAGATGGAAATACAGGGACCTGAAACACAGGACAAAGTCAAATGATATGCCAGTAAGTATTTGAGATAAAATTGAAGTGAGGAAAAAATGTATTGTAGAAAAAGCAGACATCGGATTTCAGCAAATTATCGTTGTTACCTATATATTTTCACCTGCGTAGCTAAGACAGCTGCTGGAGTTATAACAGCAGTGATGTCAGCTCCAAGCAGCCTTGAGTTTCACACTTCTGAAGTAATCACTGATGTGTAACTGAAGAGATGATTAATGGAATGAGCACTTTACAATTGTCAATCAAGTCCTATCCATTCACAGCATGAAATTTAGATAGGCAAAGTAAGTCTTGATAATAATGATGGGTGCTAGTTCCAAGGAAAGTCATCAGTAATGACATTACTGTTTGAAATGCCATTAGGTGTTGTGAAGCACCACCCACATATACCTGTGCAACTCCAAATGACAGCAGGGTGTAACTTTCAGACAACTGTTCGAGAGTAATTGACAGACTAATTTGACTTTTATTATTCATACACATTACACAACATGAGAAAAGTGCAAGTTCAGAAAGGATGGTGGTTAGAAGAAAAAAACAACAAAAAACAAAACACGTTTCTGCTTGCAAACTCAGAAAATAACTTTCTTTGAAAACTAGTGAACTATAACGCACTTTTCCACCTCACATCATAGTTTAAAGCAGACCTAACTTTGGTTTCTTAATGCAGATAGATGTTGATCTAGTTTATATATTGTTTCATATGGTTTTGGTTTTGGTTTGATTTACACTGCTTAGCTAATGCATATAGCCCAAACACCTTGTGGAAGAAGTTTATTAAAACACAATTAACATTATTATGAGATTCAGAAAGCTAAAACTCCTCACCTAATTACACAATTTATATACATATTTACACACAAATACCCACTATCAGCATTTCTTAATCCAGGACCAGTGAAGAAGCCAAGCATAACATGAATATAGGAATTCACAGATACTGCGATACAGTACACAGATACAGATATGCATTGGATATTAATACAAACAATGCTAGTATCACAGACATCTGTTGAGCTGAGCAGAGCACCACCTGAATGAGCTTTCCTGCTTCAGGGCCTAATTTGCCTTTTCCATAAAACTGTGTCTCCTTTGGTAGTCAGAGCATAGCATGAGCCTCTACAGATAATCAGAACTCAACTACATGCATCTGAACAAGCAACACTATTGTCATACTGGATAGAATCTTGACAGAACCTAAGTCAATAACGTCGTCAGTTTTATTTTCTAATGAAGACTTGTTTATCCTATGTCATAATACCTATTAGGAAATTAACTAAAACACAAGATTTTAAATGGCTTGTCGTACTCTAAAAAGATGAGTTTCAGATAACACACAAATTTATGTTTAAAAATATTCTTAGCTTTTCTTAAGGGAATGCTTATTGTCAGTGTAATTTGCATTGGATGACATACTATAATCTATTTTACTGCTCATAATGGTCAATTCCAGCTTTTTTTTTTAAATAAAAAATTGATAAGTCTTCAAAAAATTTCCTATTTCTAGATCTAGGGTAAAATTGATATTACGGACAATAAAGTCATTTGGTTGTGCTTTTTATACACAGGTAAAGTATGAAAAGATTCTTTGCTCACCTTAACATGATCAAAAACCCAAGTGTCAAGTTTGGCTGCATCTTGTGCTCCGAAGTCTTCACTTTCTGCTGTGTAACAAAATGTATAAACGTGATCTCCAGTAGCACCTGCAAAAAGAATACAGATTAAATAGGAGACAACAGAAAGAAAAGTTTTCTTCCTTTTATCAGTCAAAAATACAGGAACAGTGATACACTGGAGCAGAAATCCATCAATAATGACAATCCTGAGAGAATTTAAAGGATCTCTCCTTAAATTACTCCTATATTTATATTTTTAGGCCTGGATACCATTTTAACTCATTAGCTTATCAGCATCACTGAAGGAGGTGAGGAACAATGTTATCTAGTATACTCAGGTGAGAAAAAGCATGGAAAAGCAAATAGGAATTGAAGAAATTCCAGTTAAAGCAAGTAAAACAAATTAGTTTTGAAACAAGGAATTTCACTAAGAAACTTCTCATAGGAAACAACACATCTAGAGCCCCATTTCAACACACAGATTCTGTGCTATTTTTTTTTCTTCCCTGATTCTTGTTTAAGAAGTCGTACTTATCTTTTGGTTGTTAAACTGAATCGTACCAGACAACAGCAAAATGCCTAGGCCTTTCGCACAGGAAATTATAATATATTATGTACAGGGCAGGCAGTAGGAGGAATGCATCTTCACTGTATATTAATTCCTGAAGACAATGTAGTATTGAGAACAAAGTGGACAACTTCAACAAACAACTTCAAAAAGACAGTCTTCAAAGTCAGCATCTTTAAAATATGGATTCAAAGTCTGAAGGGGAAAAGTACAGGACTATGTTCAGGCACAAAGTACAGCACAATGCCCACTGATGCGAGAACACAGCATCTGGACAAAATGATTTCCAAAAAGCAAAGTAGAGAAAGAGGTGGAAAAAGACGATGAAGCCCTAGAAGAAAGTTAACTTCTGAAGTCCTGGAAAGATCAGAAACTAGGTGCAGTTTAATTAAATCTTTCTGTCAGTGGCTAAGCTGTTACAGCTTGGAGATGCTATTTCTACTTTGACTACAAAAACTCCCATAGGGGAAACGTTCTATCAGTTGAAGGCCAGCAAGCTTGTAGCTGATTTTCTGGATGTCACAATTATATAATGCCATTTTGTAAGCTTCCAGGCCTGTGAATGGACTAACATCCCAGTATAAGGGAGCTGTTCAACTAAGACTACATCCAAACCCACACAAGTGATGCAGGTATTTCAGACCAGAAAGATGAAAGCCAGCACAGATTTTCTGGTGCAGTTCCCCCTGGCTGCCCCTCAGGAGATGTTACTACTGCTTATAAACCAGCACACTCACTGCAGTTCTCAGTCTGAAAAAAAGAATAAAAAAATACTCCAAGGCATTTAGAAATGAATTATGGAGTTCAATTTGGTGGATTAAAGGACTTCAAAAGAAGAAATAAGCTCTGGCAATCACTGAAAGAATGACTGATGTTTAATGAGGGTAGAGTTCTGTACTGTTCTTCCACAACACTACAGGACATCTGAAGATGTGTTTTCGTGAAGCACAACACCAAAGCCCGCCATATGCAGAATGGGTAAAGGAACACATCAACTACTTATCCATTCCAATTTATACCACAGAAAAACAGAACAAAAAAAACCCACCAAGCTTGCATTGCTAAAGAGAAACACGGTGGCAAAATGAGGCCATATCAGGAAATCTTTGGCATGCCTAGCAAGCTTTATAAAACAATTTCAAGAAATAAGAAAACAACCTACTAGGTAATATACTTCAAAATATATTTCTGTACCTTAAGAGGTAGTAGGCAACAATATGCCTGACACTGAGGGCCACAAGAGAAGGAAGCAAAGATAGGATAGAGAAATAGATAGCAGCCAAGGATGAAAACATCCTTTAGAAGTACAGAGCACAACTGTTTGGAGGTTCCATTACATTAATGGAAGCCACTGGAGGTGCCAGAAACTCCCATACCAGATTATCAGCTGTTCCTACTGCAGAATTCTGCATGGCATCCCAGCCCTTAATATCAAGATTCAAATATTAGAGTTAGGAATAAAATTATTCTCCTACAATAAAATTACATGCTTTGGAATTGAAAGTTATCATTACACTAGCAAGACAGTTTCTGTGTCTGACAAGTCTATCATGGGTCACCAGAATCCATGCTAGCAGGAGACTGTTGTTGGCAAATTTTACATGCACAAAAGAGACAAAAAAACAACCACCATTAAAGGTGCAAAGACAGTAAGATACTGAGTCAACAGTGCACAGGCATTAGAGAACTGCCACCGAAGTTAGATAAGCAATGTGAGAAATGTGGCTTTCTTCTAGCCCACTGTTCCTACAGCACACCAAGAAGAGGAGACTGACAGGTCAGCTTCAATCCAAGTGCAAATACTGAGGTGGCACAAACTCTCCAGAATAACCCCAATGAAGCCTTGTCCTGATTGCCCTCCTGGTCTTTATGGTACCATTCTCAGGGCTGAAAAACCAACAACCCCAGTCCTGCTCCTAGTTTCCAAGAGAGAAAAAGAACCTTTAAAATTATAGCATTTTCTCAGAATAGCTCTAATCACACAGTCTTCGTCTTCCACGAATTCAGATGTGAATGTGTTTTGTGCCGAGAGATCTATAAGCATTTTATTTACCTTCTTTATAGAATCTACAACCATTTGATTGAAATATTTATTTTATGACAGGAAACGGGATTTTTCACTCCTCAACAAAACTCAGGTTGTGTCATGTATTCCTTATTCATCATGCAATGAAAATGGTGTAACAGTTGACAGAATTCTGAATATTTTGACATGATAACAAAACCAACACAAAAATTATTAAGATCTACAAATTTCCAACATGGAAAGAAGGACAGAATTTAAACCATGCTTTACCCATCTTTTTAACTTTTAAAAAAGTGAAATGTAGACATTAATGAACATTTGATTCCATTCATTTCTGCACTATAAAAGCCAAAGTTCTCTCTCTCTTTTTCAAAAGCTCATTATAAAGAAACAGTGTATATCTTTAGTCTATACACGAACAAAAATACATTGCTTATAGATAAAGTTTATATTGGAGAGAAGGAAGAAGGGGAAAAATACCTTCTTCCACTAAAAATTAAACCACGTTTCTATAATGACAAACCGATTTGTAAACAGCATCTACTTTTCAAATAACGCTGCACTAAGACTTTTTCAGGCAGTGTGTTCATAGGCCTTGGACAATTCACCTTTGGAGGAATCAAAAAAATAATTCCATTGGTGCCACACAGAAGCCATACTGAGACATAAGGCAACTATATGGCATTACCTTTGCACATCACTGCAGAAAACATTAAAGCTACTTCCAGTCCCCTGCTTATCAAAGAAAACCCACAAAAGGACAGGGCTTTGAGAAATTCTCTAATTCCTTAAATATTTTCCCAAGACATCTCTAGAAATATAAATAATCCATGCAAGGGCAGTGTACAATCTTTCCTCACCCCCCAGCCACCATCACAATATTTCTAAATAAAAGCTGTAATCTGAGGTCATGGGAAAGCATAAGTTGTAAAAATATTTCCTAGTAGTTTATCATAAACTTAAATTTATATGGATCAACCCAGGAGCAGTAAAAAGAAGTGTGTGTGGCAAAGGAGATACAGAGGGGATGGAGAGAGACTGGAGTTCAGAAGAAGTTCAGTAATTATTGAGAAATATGATAGATACTTTTTCTAAACAAATATTAGATTCCATTGTTATCCTCCCAATCATATTTTTCTAATTTATGTCAACATTTAAACAAAACAGCAGCATATGCCACTAGCTTGTCCTCATTCTTCCAAGAGAAGAATGAAATTAAACCTGGAGACCTTTTAAACGATTGAAATTTTGCTCAGTACTCTGTATGTCCAGAAACCAAGCACATCAGGCTGGTGGGACTTTCAACGTACTGCACACTAAAAACATCTCATGTTTCAGGAATAGTACCCTGCAGTTCCTGCTTGCCCATAGTTCTTCCCTTCATCCATTATTGTTCTGAATTGAAGCCTGCAATAAGCCACTTCTTCAGCACAGACACTCAGAAAGTATGGCTCCAATTTTATCATTGGGAGCTGCATGCGAGAAAAAGTAAAGCCTCAGCTGCAGACATGCAAGTAAGAACTTTAAACCAAAGAAAAACCATGAAGTATTTTTTAACTATGTTTTTTTTTTTTTTCCTCCAGTGTGTTGACTGAATGCTGCCCAGAGAGGTTATGGGGTCTCCTTCTCTGGAGACATTCAAGACCCTCCTGGACGCGTTCCTGTGTGACCTAATCTAGCTGTTCCTGCTCCAGCAGGGGGACTGGACTAGATGATCTTTTGAGGTCCTTTTCAATCCCTGACATGCTGTGATTCTGTGAAATAAAATCTAATTAAATGATGAGTAAACAAGGATATCTTCTTTAAAAGCTTGCTTTTTCTCCACCCGGTCTCGAATTCACAAATTAGAAATCAGATATACAAAATAAACTGGAAATATGTAATTCAACTTCTTCCCTAACTTGAAAACTGCAAGCACGTCTATTTTATTATCTGATAACTGTGAAGAAAGTTCCTGAAATTTAAACCCTACCTTTTGCAAACATTGGCAAAATATCCGGGCTTCCCCAGCTCCACGTGTATTTGCTTTCATTGAAAACTGAGTCGAATTCCACTGGATTCTCCTTCCATCCTGTTAAAAAAACATCCATGGATTTCAATGGGATTGCCAAAAGAACTCACTGACAGCTAAGACTAATAGTCCATGCAATTTTTTAAGTTCTGGCATTTTCCTTGTACCCAACAAACTCCACCTATGGGTCTCAGTTTTACTCCTCTTTACCCTTATTTGCAGTTGACTCCCATTCATCATGAGATAAGTTGAAAACCTACAGCAATCTCATTATGCAAGGATTGAAACATAAAACACAGCTGATTTACCTTCTAACAAAGCTATCATTCTCCTGAATTCTAAATCCCCTTTTATTTGATTGCAGCTTTCAACACTTTATGCAGTAACACATATGCGTATTACATTACCAGTAGCCATGTTCTACTTCTTCACAAAAAAAACCTTCAAGTTTTTCTTCTGTGACGAAGAAGCTAACAAACATAGAGATGCTCTTAACAGAAACCCATACTCATCCCACATTTGTAGCGGATGTCAGAAGGAAGAATCTTTTGATTGTAAGTCTGGACAAGATCACGTAATTCCTCTTACTTCCCCTTTTCCAAAAGAGGCACACAATATTGCAGATGTTCCTGGGAGAATGCACTGAAGCACCCAAGAAAGCAAGTCAGTAATCTGAAGGTTTGATTCACATTATTAACCACAAAGCATGCAGCAACCACTGTCAGACTGGAGGTTTTTCACTTTTTGCTGCTAATTCTCAAGCTTCACTTAACAAAAGTTCAGCTAAAACACTGCAGTTTCTACTTGTTTGCAATATCTACTTAATCATCACTCATTACATCTCAAATTAAAATTTAAAACTGTTACAAGAATCCAGAAGGTTCTCCTGCTTTTCAAACTTAGGGTCCTAGATTTTAGTATGTTACAAAACATTAATCTATTTAATCTATAACTAGCAACAGTGAGAAAAACATCCAATAAGAAATCTTCCACATCATTAAAATACTTAATTTGGAGGACAATGTTCAGAACTTTGGGACTGGCATACCTTTAGCAACTGCACTGACATCTTCATAAAACCCAGCTATCAGTGCAACATGCC
The DNA here is from genome assembly GCF_002078875.1 of Numida meleagris. Taxonomy (NCBI): domain Eukaryota; kingdom Metazoa; phylum Chordata; class Aves; order Galliformes; family Numididae; genus Numida; species Numida meleagris. The sequence goes on along the minus strand of NC_034410.1, from coordinate 66,233,206 downwards.
CTGGTCTGGATTCGGTTGGGACTCGGGTGTGAGAGATGCCCCAGCTGCCATTATTCTGCAGAATAGCACTGAAAACAAGACACAAGGCAGTTAATTCTTGCAACTTCTTGCAAGTAAAACAATTTGCAGGCAAAAGGAGTGACGGTAGATGCTGGGCGGGAAATATAAGAAGTCCAGATTAAAAAGAGATTTTTGCTGTAGCCTGCTGTGCAGGAATACAAACCAAACACTAACTTGCAAGTAGCTCTGTGTTATAACACTTCACAGACAACACTGCTGTTGTGTGGATTATCAGCACTTCAAAGAAACTATCTGATGTTTTACAGCATTCAGAATTAATGTATAGTTTCTTTTGCTGCTTTCTAATATGGCTGCAACCCCCACTTCAACCCCCAGATTGTTGCTGTCTGGCATTGCTTTTCTTTGTTCTTTCCGTTTAGCTTCAAAGTCCAGTCCTCCTTTGCTCATTAAATATGCTCAGCTATAATTAATTCTTGTGAGCATGTCTGTCTCCTTTATCCATGCTGAATCTTAGAAGCCAGCAACAAGAAGATATAAACCAAATGCAAATGTAAGGTGCAAATCATTTGAGCAACACAGAAAATACAAGCAAACCTTTTTGCAGATACAATGATGTGAAGGAGAGTACATTCTCAACATATATATATAGAGATAGCTATCTATACAGAAGTTGTCTAGGGATTATGTACATTCAGTAGCTACAACCAATAAAAAGCAAAGAAAATAGAGGACAAAGCCCGTGCATAAGGAACAACCTCAAACTATTCTTGTCTGCTGCAGATACAAACAGCTGAAACCTGTCAGAGAGCAAGCAACTGAGCATTACCATAGGCTGTTTTCTTGTCTCCATCTTCTGGAAGCAGCGAAACATTCACTGCCCACTGTCAGGGCAGGGGGTGAAGGGAGAAGAAATCAAAATACACCCTGACATATCTTACATTAATGTTCAGGGGAAAAAAAAGTCTTCTGAACAAATCCAAAGCAATTTTTTGAGTCAAAACCACTAGGAAAAGTTATTTTTGTTCTTCGATGTATAAGTTACAAAATGTGCTGGTGTTATTAAACATGATTACAGACTAAGTAGACTCCAAGTTCTTGTTTTGTTCTTTTATTTTTAACAGACAGACTGCTTTGATTTAATACATCTGTTAATTACAAGATCTTTACACTAAGTTTCAAACATATTTCTCATTAATGAAATAAGACTCTAACCAAAAGCTAGAATTTAAGGCTTCAATATGCTCATAGGATTCATAGTTGTTTGGTTTTTTTAAAACCCATTGGATCTCACATTCTCGGTTCTACTTTAAAGTCCACAGGACTATTTGGAATAATCCAAATATTGAAGTGAAAAATGAACAAGGTCATACAATGTTCTGATGTTATTCCTAGCTAACATCTCAGTCAGGTTTTAAGATAGGTCATATTGAAAACGGGTACTATTTTGAAAAAAGAATTTATCAGCTAAAGTGGTTTCTAATTTATTCTCACTGGAGATTGATCAAGATGTATTACATTAGCGGAAGACTTAAGACAAAGATAAAACAATTTTGGCTCTCTTCTCACTTCATTGTCACAACAGGTAGGAAATTGTTTTAATTAGACTTTGATTTCTATCCCTTGGATTAATTCCCAAATCAATTTTGCTAAAGTCAGAAAGTAATCCTTTATCTTTGCTTCTGAGAGGTCATATTACCAAATCTGAAGTTAACAATAACACACGGCAGGCAGAATACAGCCAGAATGTCATTTACCTTTTCAAAATTCATTCAGTCATTTTGAATTATTTCAAAGCCCTTCACTCAGAGGAAATTCAAAAAACAATAATTTCCTTGATACTACAAACATTAGCTACCCATAATAAACCATATGATATAGCAATACATACAAAACATGACTGTCAAGGATTAAAACCTTCTCCTTGTAGTCCTCAGCAGCAGCATCACAGTAGTTCAGAACACACCACCTGCTGTCCCTTGCAGCCACCGACGGATAACAGATTTTTCAAGAATATTTGTGGGAGAAAAGCCTGGGTACTTAGTATACATCAACCAGCAATCTGCTCTAAGCATAATGAATCTTTATTAACTTGATATACCTACTAAAAAACAGTGCTTTTATTTATAGCATATTGCTACATGAATAGTTCTTGTTCATTTAAAGGTTATCTTTCCTCCTTAACAAAATGACTGTATGAGGAATTATCTGTCTGTTATGCTGCAAACTAAAGCAAATAAGAGAATGAACATTTAAAACTTGTAATAAATGCGCAAAAAAATAGACTTTATGTGCCCTGGACTGCCTTACCTTTTACAACGCACAGCATGCTGCAACATTTTCTTTTCATTATCTCACACGTACATGCTCACACTCGTTTTTAATACACAAGCAAGAGAGAACTAGAGATACACATGGCATTTCACTGTCTGTACACTTACACACGGAGCATGGGGAACAAGCAGGAAGAGCTACAGGCATGCATGTGCCTACAGGGCTATGATGTCATTGGCACCACTGAGGCATGGCGGGATGGCTCTCACAACTGGAATGCAGGAATAGATGGGTATGAACTCTTTAGGAAAGACAGGCAGGGAAGAAGGTGAGGGAAGGGGAGGGGGTGCTCCTCTCTACATCAACAACCACTTGGAGTCCGTGGAGCTCCACCTGGGGATGGATGAGGAGCTGACAGAGAGCTTATGGGTTAGGGTTAAAGGGAAGGCAGCGGAAGGAGACATTGTAGTGGGGGTCTGTTATAGGCCGCCCAACCAGGAGGACAGAGGGGATGAGGCCCTCCATAGACAGGAGCAGCTTCACATTCATAAAACACTGTCCTCATGGGGGACTTCAGCAACTCCGATATCCATTGGAAGGAAAACACAGCAGGGCACCAGGAATCAAAGAGGTTCCCAGAATGCATTGATGATAACTTCCTCTTCCAAGTGGTACAGGAACCCAAGAGAAAAGGTGTTATACTGGACCTTGTCCTCACTAACAAGGAGAAGCTGGTGAGTAACATGAAACTCAAAGACAGCCTCAGCTCCAGCGACTACAAAATGGTGGAGTTCAAGATCCATAGGGTGTCAAAGAGGGTGTTCAGCAAGCTTGCTACTCTGGACTTCAGGAGAGCAGACTTTGACCTCTTCAGGGAACTGCTTTGCAGAGTGGCACAGGATAAAGCCCTGGAGGGAAGAGGGGCCCAAGAAAGCCAGTCAGTATTCAAGGACCATCTCCTCCAAGCCCAGCAGTAATGCATCCTGAGAATGAGGAAGGCAGGCAAGAATGCCAGGAGGTCTCTGTGGATCATCAGGGAGCTCCTGGACTCACTTTGGCACAAAAAAAAAAGTCTGTAAGGAGAGGATGCAGGAACAAGTTACCTGGGAGGACTACAAAGAAGTTGTCTGAGCAGCCAGGGATCAAGATAGGAAAGCTAAAACCTAAACAGAATTAAATCTTGCCATCGACATAAAGGGAAACAAGTTCTACAGGTATAACAGTGATAAAAGGAAGGCCAGGGAAGATGTGGGCCATCTCCACAAGTAAACTGGAGACCTAGTCACGAGAGATATGGAGAAAGCTGAAGTACTCAATGACTTCTTTGCTTCAGTCTTCACTGGCAAGAACTCTAGCTGCACCACCCAAGTTGCAGAAAGCAAAAGAAAGAACTGGGAGAAGAAAGATCTGCCTGCTGTAAGTGAAGATCAGGTTCAAGACCATCTGAAGAACCAGAAGGTGCATCTATGGGACCCGATGAGATCTATCCACAGGTTCTGAGGGAACTGGTGGATGAAATTGCCAAGCCGCTATCCATCATATTTCAGCGGTCATGGCAGTCTGGTGAAGTTCCTGCAGACTGAAAAAGGGGAAACATAACACCCCATTTTCAAGAAGGGAAAAAAATAAGATCCAGGGAGCTACAGGCCAGTCAGTCTCACCTCTGTGACTGGTAAGATCATGGCGCAGATCCTCCTGAAGGCCCTACTGAGGCACATGGAAAACAAAGATGAGGTGATTGGTGGTAACCAATACGGCTTCATCAAGGGCAAGTCATGTATGACAAACCTGGTGGCCTTTTATGATGGAGAGATAGCCTCAGTGGATAAAGGAAGGGCAAGTGACATAATCTACATGAATTTGTGCAAAGCATTTGACACTGTTCTGCACAATACCCTGGTCACCAAATTGGAAAAAAATGGATTTGATGGATGCACCATTCACTGGATAAGGAGTTGGACGGATGGTCACGCTCAGAAAGTTGCGGTGAATGGTTCAGTGTCCAAGTGGAGACCAGTGACAAGTGGCATTCCTCAGGTATGGGTGCTATTTAACAACTTTGTAGGTAACATAGACAATGGGATTGAGTGCATCCTCAGCAAGTTTGCAGATGACACCAAACTGAGTGGTGCAGCTGACGTGCTAGAGGGAAGGAATGTCATCCAGAGGGACCTAGACAGGCTAGAGAGGTAGACCCATGCCAACCTTATAAGTTCAACAAGGCCAAGTGTAAGGTCCTGCACCTGGGTTGGAGCAATTCCAAGCACATATACAGGCTGGGCAGAGAATGGCTTGGGAGCAGCCCTGAGGAGAAAGATTTGGGAGCGTCAGTTGATGAAAGACTCAGCACGAATCGGCAGTGTGCATCTGCAGCCCAGAAGGGCAACCATATCCTGGATCATATCAAGAGAAGCATGACCAACAGGTCAAGGGAGGTGATTCTGCTCCTCTACTCCACTCTCACGAGATCCTACTTGGAGTACTGTGTCCAGTTCTGAGGACCCCAACACATGAAGGACATTGCGCTGTTGGAGCAGATCAAGAGGAGGGCCGTGAAGATGATCAGAGGGCTTGGAGAACCTCACCTATGGGTACAGGCTGAGAGAGTTGTGAGCTCTTCAGCCTGGAGAAGAGCAGGCTCTGGAGGGACTTCATAGCGGCCTTCCAGTACCTGAAGGGGACCTACAGGAAAGTTGGGGGGGGGGGAGTTTTTATAAGGGCATGTAAAAACAGGATGAGGGGAAATGCTTTAAACTGGAAGAGGGTAGATTTAGACTAGATGTCAGGAAGAAATTCTTTAATGTGAGGGTGGTGAGACACTGGAACAGGTTGTCCAACAAGGTTGTGGATGCCCCCTCCCTGAAGGTGTTCAAGTCCAGGCTGAACGGGGCTTTGAGCAACCTGGTCTAGTGGGAGGTGTCCCTGCCTATAGCAGAGGGGGGTTGGACTAGATGGTCTTAAAGGTCCCTTCTAACCCAAACCATTCTATGTCTCCAGTGACCCACCAGCATCTTTTCTTCTAAGGCAGTTTTTCCCTTCCACTCTCCCACATACTTTCAGCACCAGTGACAATGTTTGACAAATTTTAAAAGAGGACGAAGTAAAACAAAGGCAGTAGAAGCGCAGACTTCCCAAGCTAATGTATGGTTTGTGTTATCACTAGAAAGTACAATAATAGTGAATTACTGAAACTGAAAAAATGAAGACACTTGATGGCAAGAATATCTTCTTTCCTAGCTGCTACATACCACTGCTCCTAGAAATGGGGACAAGTTCTTGATGCTGCAAAAGACCAACTGCAAAAATTTGTCTTCTTAAAGGCAGAAGGAAGTACCAAGACACCACAGCTGCCCTTGTTTCTCTTGTTCCTCTGAGAACTCTTTCCAGCACTACAACGAACTACCTCCAGAAATTAAGCCTTCTGGATTCAAATGGTTTTTGGATGGACTTACCGCAGGTAAGGTGCTTGGGGAGTATTGTTGCGATTCAATTCAAACAGAGAATCTGCTCGCAGACCATCAGCAACAAAGAGTACGAGGCGCTTTGCTGGAGGCGGCAGTGGAGTTTGCTGAGGAGTCATACCATGAACCAGAGGGGAGCTGAAGTAGATGTCAAAAATAGAGACCAAGAAGACAAAATGCACAAGGAGACCGGCAAGTATGAAGACTGGTATACCCATGGTAACTGGAGGTCGGAAAGGCAAAGCCCAACACTAGAAAGGAGTAAAAGAAATACAGTTAGTCATATGAATCTTGATTTTTATTTATTATTATATATTTAAGTATTTTGTTACAGGAGTACCATAACTAGAGTCATTACCCAGACCCATAACCAATCTCTATTTACATAAGGAAGCGTTTTCAGAGAATCAGAGAATCATAGATTCATAGAATTAGCTAGGTTGGAAAAGACCTACAAGATCACCTAGTCCAACCATCCACCTACCACCAACAACCCCACTAAACTATGTCTCCCAATGTTATATCTAAACATTTCTTGAACACCTCCAGGGACGGTGACTCCACCACCTCCCTGGGCAGCCCATTCCAGCGCCTGACCACTCTTTCAGAAAAGTAGGATTTCCTAATGCCCAGCCTAAATCTCCCCTGGCGCAACTTGAAGCCATTCCCCCTCGTCCTGTCACTAGTTACAAGAGAGAAGAGGCCGACCCCCAGCTCACTACAACCTCCCTTCAGGTAGTTATAGAGAGCAGTAAGGTCTCCCCTGAGCCTCCTCTTCTCCAGACTGAACAATCCCAGCTCCCTCAGCCGCTCCTCACAGGGCCTGTGCTCCAGACCCCTCACCAGCTTTGTCGCCCTCCTCCAAACACGTTCCAGGGCCTCAATGTCTTTTTTGCAGTGAGGGGCCCAAAACTGGACACAGTACTCGAGGTGGGGCCTCACTCGGGCTGAGTACAGAGGGACAATGACTTCCCTACTCCTACTGGCAACACTGTTCCTGACACAAGCCAGGATGCCATTGGCCTTCTTGGCCACCTGGGCACACTGCTGGCTCATGCTCAGCCGAGCATCGACCAATACCCCCAGGTCTGTTTCCTCCACACAACCATCCAGCCACTCTGCCCCAAGCCTGTAGCGTTGCCTGGGGTTGTTATGGCCAAAGTGCAGGACCTGGCACTTGGTCTTGTTGAACCTCATCCCGATGGCTTCAGCCCAGAGATCCAGCCTGTCCAGATCTCTCTGTAGGGCCTCTCTACCCCCAGGCAGATCGACACTTCCTGCCAGCTTGGTGTCGTCTGCAAACTTACTGAGGATGCTCTCAGTGACCTCATCCAGGTCATCAATAAAGATATTGAAGAGGACAGGCCCCAGCACCGACTCCTGGGGAACACCACTCGTAGCCGGTCACCAGCTGGATTTAACTCCATTCACCACCACTCTCTGGGCCCGGCCCTCCAGCCAGCTCCTTACCCAGCAAAGGGTGTACCTGTCCAAGCCACGGGCTGCCAGTTTCTCCAGGAGAATACTGTGGGAGACAGTGTCAAAGGCTTTGCTGAAGTCTAGGTAGACCACATCAACAGCCTTTCCCTCATCCACCAGGAGGGTCACTTGATCATAGAAGGAGATCAGGTTGGTCAAGCAGGACCTGCCCTTCACAAACCCATGCTGGCTAGGCCTGATCCCCCGGTTGTCCTGCAAATGCCGCGTTATCTCCCTCAGGACAATCTGCTCCATAACCTTCCCCGGCACCGAGGTCAGGCTGTCAGGCCTGTAGTTCCCCGGATCCTCCTTACGACCCTTCTTGTAGATGGGAGTCACATTGGCAAGTTTCCAATCTTCTGGGACCTCTCCAGTTGACCAGGAAATTCTGGTTCTGGTCACCACTTGTTGATTCAGGTTGTCAGATAGCTACATCACAGCAATACATCTCTGGCATTTACGGGGATATCGGATAGCTTCATAAGACGATTAAATCAGGCCAGCTTCTGTGACAAGCAGCGGCTTTGTGTTACCCGCGGCAGTGACTGCAGACCGGGACAATGCGACGTCTCCATGAACACACTACCCTCTACCGGCCGACTGCGTAACAGCATTGAGTTTGTTAAGGCAAGTACAGACCAAAGACAGCTAGGGAAAGCCATCCTACAGCAAGCACCCATCCAAAGCTGCTTTTTCTAAGTTTACCTTCAATTCTAGGCTCATTGCACTATGCTTATACACGGAAGTCTAATTTTAAATGAACAAAGATGCTCTGTGCGAGTGCAGAACACTCTTCTAAAATAGATGACAAAAGCACAACAGGTGAAGAATTATCTTTCAGCTGGATAATAATCTGCCCTTTCACAATCCTTTTCCTACCCTGTCAATCTTAGAAGTCAAGTTAGGGATACAAACATGTTTAATATTAAATACACTGAAAACGTATGTGTCCACCACATGTACTGAGAGTTTCACATGATGCCTACTGAAGGCAATGCAAACATATATTGACTCAAGTAAGCTTGGGGACTCTGTCTGAATGAGACTATTAGTTCTGTCAAAGTTGACAGCTTCATTGTATAAACATGCTAATTATCAGCCCTACCCAAACAGCACCTCAATTGACTAATTTAGAAACAGATCTTCCTAATAGCCTGGAAGGTGCAGAAGACATTCAACTTTGTATATCAATACACACCTCCCCACTAAAGAAACTATTCAGAATCTACTTAATGCTTATAAATAAGAACATTTCTTATCTTTCTGCTTACAAAATTTCAGTAGTTAGAAACATGAACAGACAGCCATCTATCACACGGCATTATTATAAAATAAAGAATCAAGGCTTCACTACCACATAACTAATTCTGATAAAAACTCTGAAATATTTTCTGAAAATAAAAACTTGAAAGAGTCAGGAAAATCACAGAGCATAAAATTCACCAACTGGAAAAGATTTCAAAGTTTTATAGATAAATAATCCAGATTAAGTATAACTTGTCAAAATAAAATTCAGGCCTATATGCAGCTCAACTGCAAGTTACAATTCCTTTAAATTTGCCTTTTGAAATACAGATGCAACAACATCCATCCTAATTAAAATAATCAATGGAGCAATTTCCAATTTCAGAGATTGAGAGAAAAAAGAAACAAGACTGAGATAGATACAGCATTTCAAGGGGACATCTAGTAGTCATACTCAGCAAAGAGCACGTTTTGATCACTTAAGCAGGAATTTGCATATCTCTGCGTCCACAAGTGAGATTCTTAAACATGACACCTCATTTTACAGTGTTTAGACGTTGTGTTGAGAGACATGGTTTAGTGGGTTTATTGGTGTTAGGTGGATGGTTGGACTGGATGATCTTGTAGGTCTTTTCCAACCTTGCTAATTCTATGATTCTATGATTCTTTTGATGTAGTTATGCTGTTTGAAAAGAGAATCCAAACTATTGAGGCCTAAAATTGATATGACTAAATACCCTACTAAACAAAGCAAATTACTTCAATCAGATTCTTGCTGTTGCGTGCTTCCAGAGCTACAATTCCATAGCTTTACATATTCTAAGTTCCAACTGAATTAACAGTAACATAAACTGTTTTCACCACTCAGTATTCCTCTTTGCTTGAACTCTCCCCAGGTCTGAGACCTAGCTTGCAGCACTAAGAGTGTAATCAACACAATTCAAGTTTAATATCATCAGATATACAGTGGTCTACATTAATTAATTACAGAAAAGACTTGTTCATTTGCAACGCAGTTTGATCATATTATAGTAGACTATTCTGGTCACAACATATTCGACTGCTCATCACCATCAGATGACAGCTTCACTCGTTTTACAGCTTCACTGTTAACCTTCTTGATGCCCAGCAAGCCTCTAGCATGGTTCTCTTGCTAGGAAGAGCAGGGAACAGCTATCCCAGAGCAACACATACCCCCCTTGAGTCAGCCATGTCTGCCTTCATGCCTTCCAGGCACAGAGGAACACAGGTAACACTTCTCAGGAACATGCATCCATGCATGCCCTAGCAGGAAGCATACTTAGCGAAGCACTATGCCTCTGCATCTCATGAGATACAGAAATGAAATCCAGCTTTTACAGAGTACCACACATAGGAAAAGAGTTTCTTGCTCTTCTCTCTCCACCTATTGCAAAGGTCATCACAAGCAAATTTGTCTGTTGAGTCTGGTGCTTGGTGGTTCAAGGCAGAAACCATACAGGGTATGCTAAGAGGAAGAAATAACTAGAATCAAAAGAAAAGTAGATTAAGTATTAGCTTACTTATATGAAAAAGCTAAAGCCAGAACATGTTAAGAGAAGGAAAAAATTCATTAAACACACACAAAGCCCTTTTCACTTTGGAGGACAAGTGACTAGATCTAAGCACTTATTACTAGTGCAAAATCTACACTTTCACGTGCCTGGTCACCCAAAAAATTGAAGACATATCTTACATCTTTCTGTCAATAAAACCTAACTCAAAGATACATCACCATTTTGTTCCTCTGATATTTTCCCAGGCAGTCAAGTGACTTAGCATGCTACCTCCCAAAATCTGAAGATGTAATCTTTGCCCAAATCCTGATTGCATTATTCAGTGTAGTTTTGTTTTGTCATCACCTGTCACACACCAAGAGTAAAGAACACAGCTCCTTGTCTTGCAAACAAGAGGCTGAGAGTCAGGAGCATGTTGCAACCTATTTGTCACATGCTATTTCTTACTGTACATCCAAACATGCTACTTATAATAATACAGCTCGGCCAGACAATTCATCTCCTCTACAGACCCATCCAGAGTAGTAAATAGTATATCAAACTCAGATTTCTTGTTTTATTTCTATGTTTTTTCCTCCTTCTATCACCACCTCCTTAACAAAACACAGAGCCAATAATGACATTGCCCAGCCTCCAGTCTGACAGAATTTAAACCACACATTTAAAGTACTTTGTTCAAACAATTTGGAACCAACAACAGATTTTCAGATATTGACTGGAAAGTACTTAAGATCTACCAGGCCATTCATTGCCTGTAATGTAAGTTGTACACATGAAGAAAGCAAATAGGAAATTAGCACTGCCCTGATATGTGTTGTGGGCTTCATCAGGGTTTACCACTTCTGTCATTACTGGATCTTGTATGTGAGCAGAGAAAAGAGTACATAGATGAAAGGGGAGCATTTGTCCTGGAAGAGAAGATAAGACAGAATCAGCAAGCACCTTTCCTGAAGTCCACACAATTAAAGACAAGCAGCAAAACCTCCTGGCTGCAATTAATTAGTTTTTTTGGGGGAAAAAAAAAGTTATTTGAACAGATGAAAGGGTTTGTTTGTTTTAAAGGAATCCTCAGAGAGAACGCTCACCCCATCTGCCACCAGCCAGGAACAAAAGAGACCTCCTCTTTCTTTGTACTCACATCTATCAAAAACACAGCAAAGCCCTCTTTTAGTTGCAAGTTCCTCACCAGTGGTCATGTAAGTGCAAGAACTACAATACTCAAACTGTGACAGTAGCAGGGGAACAAGACGGCTACAATGAGCCACCAAAGCCTCCATCAAAGACAAGAAGCAGGCAGTTTATTTCACATTAGCTTTTTGTTCCTTTCAATCTGATCCACATCTTGCTAACAAGATGCTTTTTGACTTGTGCCAGAGTCCAGTACTTTGTCTGCAGCCAGTTCTGACTGCCACACAACCAGCATCCACAGCCCCATGTAAGATCAGAACCCTTAAAACTTAACAGGAATGCTGATATAATTAAGTAAATGCAGCACTTTCCCCAGAGGAATCAACATCTAATTTCTATTTCCCTTAAGTTATAATCTCTCAGCATTATAGATTAGACAAAGAAAATCATATTTGCACTGCAACATATAGTTCTTTGTGAGAAATGTTACATTTCCTTTCCCTGCTTTTTTTCCCCCCTATAAATATGCAATAAAACAACCACAAAATACTACATGGAGTATGCCCCATTGGCAGGAATATTTTTTTAAGGATAATAAAATGTCAAGAGAGGGAGCTCAAGACACATTAGTCATTTCTTTTAGAGACACCATGCCTCACTAAATATTGTCAAGTCTGTTGCGTAAGATGAACAAAATCCATTGGAAAGGCATTTTCAATAAGCATCAATGGCCTTGGTAAGTACCTTTTATAGAAAAAAGAAATGGACAGGAATGTCTGCTATTTTTCTGGCTGATGAATACATTTTTCAGCTAAACAGTATAGTGCATTACATCACTTAAACTGTCAAATTTGTGACTGTACAATTTGTCCACACATAAAACATGATCCTTTTGCTTAGGGTAGGGAAGCAAAATGGAAATTTTGCTGTGTGATGGTATTTTGCATGGTGTGGCAATTATATATCATCCAAGACAGCACTAGCAGCCTTTATGCCATTCTTTTACTAATTTAAATTTTTAAAGAGTTACACTAGTCAAGCAATACGAGTAAGTGAATTCCTGCTGTCAAAGCATATATCTATTGACTACGCAAATTTCTACAGAATTACCGCCCAGTCTCAGATTAAGCTTTCTTGCGTCTTTACACAATACTTAGATGTAGGAGATCCCCAAACCTCATTTTTGCTTCACACATACAATGAATAGAAGTGAGATAATGATCAAGACCCTTTCCTCCTTTCCCAAACACTATTTTCTCTCCTGTGAGGCAAAATACGCTCTGTCAGACAACGAACCTACAATGACAGTGTTTTTGCTTGCTCTTGCATTGAAGTGGCTTTGGTAATCTAAACCATCTGTTTAAAATTATTTTATGTTCAACACCTTCACTAATTTTATGGGTTATAATAACAAATGACATCTGTTTTAAATTTCAAATGTCGTTCGGTAAGGCAGATCCAAACCCGAGGCGACGAGCTCAAGGAATATTTCATTTTCTTTTTAACATCATTTAATAATCAAAATCGCTCTGCCTAAAAAAAAAAAAAAAAAAAGTCTCTTTTGCTAAAACATTCTGAGGAGAAACCTGGCTATGGACTACAAGGTAGAATAACCAACAGAATTTATCCATAAATCAGTAACCCATAATGCCAGCATACACTTTTTTTCTGCGAATTATCCTGTAAACATGGAAAAAGTTTCCACAAACCTGCCAGGTACAAAAGCATACTCAAGAAAAACACTGACAACAAGAGAGCACTGAGAAAGAACAACAGTGGTTTTTTTCATGCTTTGAGGAACGAAAGAGAACAAAAGCATCATCCTCTGGTAACACTTGTCAGCCAAGTGTAGAAAAATGGAAGAGCAGAACGCAGCACTGTATTTGTTCACGATGCAGACAGATAAAAGGTCAGAACTGAGAGAAAGTAAAACTCAACAAGTGCTGTGTGGTTTTTTTTTTTGCCGTGAATCAGCTATTTCACTGATAACAGCATTTTGGGCATCCTATGTGTTTTCAGGAGGTATTCATAATTCCTTTTTGAGTATTTTTTTTTACTTCCAAGTCACGCAGCCAAGCTCTATCAGCAAGTCTTTTTCAAGTGCCACTGTTCTACAGCTAAACATCATATTTCCATCTCAACATGGACTATTTAGTTCTTTGTCCTGCCAAAAGAGTTTTGCATTGCTCTGTGTGACTTACCCATTCTTGCAGAGAACGAAGACTTTATTTTCATTTTTTCATGTTCCACTTGCAGGTCTTGTAAACAGATTTTTCACATTACAAGTTCGATAGGATATTTTCGGGGATAGAATGTCACCTGGGAACATCTAATAGAATCCAGCACATCTGCCACTAGGACTGCTATGGTTGAGAAACAAGTACTTAAAAGAACACAAGTGCATTGACGACAGCTAGTAATAGCAGTCTGGCCGTCTCAGTGGAGACCTCCCTGACAATCCAAGGCTGAAAGTGCCCCTGAGATATTTTTGAAGAAATTTACAATAAAAATACGCAGTAAGACACAGACACATTAAGACACGAGCACTACAGTTTCTCCCTTTAGCAATAAAAGGCAGAAGGATTAAGCTCTTCAAAGTCCTACAGCAAATACTGAAGTAGAGCACACAGAGAGAAAAACACACAAGGAAAATGATAGAAGATGACCTTGCAAATAAATCTGGCTTGCGTATTTGTTCTGTATATACACAGAGAAAAACATTCAAAGAAAATGGTATTTAAAGAAGTTAGTATAAGTAAGGTTTTAAAAAGGTGACACAGAAGAGCTTTGTTCTATCAAGTCACATATTCTTATCAGTATCAACTGTTACCCAAAAACATGCAATATCTCCAAAGGTAAGAAGCCACTTATCTGCTGGATCTTGCATATGGGCATATTTTACCAATATTTTCAGGCTGAAAAAAAGAAGGGCAACAAGACAACCTTCTCTATGTCTTTATTATTGAAAGTATTACTCAATGCTTTGAAGTCAAATTATGATTTCACAGGTTCCCACTCTTTCAAAGAAGAGTTTCTTAAAAGAACTTATGAGCTCGTGAGAACACAAGCACTATTTCAATCAGATCTACTAGCCAGTGGCATTGTATCCGATTATTCAACTCAACTATCTAGGAGAATCGGTATCTTATGCCTCTTTACTTCACAAACCTATTCCAGCAATGTCGATCTAGAAAGAACTGAGTGCCCCGCAGACGCCGGGCAGTGGGCGGCTGCTCTCCAAGGTGCTGAACTGGCGGCGAGGACCAGCGGCTTCGCGGCTCCGGGAGACCTATCTCACGGCCTGGCTCCCTCACTTCAAGCTTCCCTCGTTGGGAGTTTTGAAAGGGGAATTCCTTCCTTCTGTTATCCTACATGTCATTCTCAGACTCCTCAAGTCTTCAGAAAGATCTTGCCTCTGCTCCAGCAGCACGTGGACATAATTACAGATCTAAGTCCCCAGGGATATTCATCTTAAAATCAGGCTTTCAGTAGTTACAGCTTTATCGCAAAGAAACCAGCACAAGGAGGGAAAGAAGCTGCAATAGCCAAATCGCAAAGAAGAGAAAAACATTTAAAGGATGGACTGCATCACCTTCAAGAGAGCATCCAACTTCTAAACCAGTAATGCAAGTATATACAGTACTTCATCAAGGGTACTGGGAGGCTTATTGACAGATCTTTACGCACAGAAGTTGTATGACATCTTTCTGTCACACATGGACAGTTATTTGTCATTTCCCAATTTCCCTACTGGCAAAACAAGGAAGTGAGGCAACACTGGTAGGTAGATGATTACAAAGAGTAGACTTCTTATTATACAGATACTGCTCCATCTTAAGAACACAAAGGCAAGCTCTACCTATATTAAGTATCTATTACCACAGAGAAAACAACTAATTCTATAATGACAGGAAAAGCCTATTATTAACATCTGTCTAGCAGTTATTTATCTGTATCCTACCATCTGTAGGAACTCTTCCTTAATTAAAAGCATCTGTTTCCCAAATATGTAAAATCAGAAAGTGAAATACTTTATCTTTTATAGCTACAAGAATACCTGATACGGGAGTAGCAGTTAGAAGACCAAGAGGTCCTCACAGTCACAAATTCTGCAAGAAAAACTAAGTACAGCTGCAGAAAGTTGCCCTGTTCCCTGCTCCCAAATACATATTCCCACACCAATCCCTCCCTTCGGCAGGCACAGCTGTCTGCATAATGAGGCAGACTGGAGAATTCTCAACTGAAAATAGCCTCAAAGAAAAAAAAAAGAAATGGAAATAACTTGGTTCTAGTTTAGTTCACAAGACTAATTCATAAAATAAACCTCTGTTGGCATCAGATGGACAAAACGTCTCCTCCCAAATGTGCTAACTTAGTACATTCAAAGCATGCCCTCCGATTCCTACTTTGTTTTCCAATTTGTATTCCATTTATTCATATCATAGTCTTCAATGCATAACTTCCACCACAAGATTGGTTAAATATATTTTATCACGCTTTCCTCCAATACCTGATTGAAGAACAGCAGGCTGGACAATGAAAATAGTCAGTATGGTAACATCTTTGCAAGTTGGTGGCGCATGCTTCTGTAGTGATAGGGGAAAAAAAAAACAACACACTTTTCCAATTTCAAGCCTTGTTTTCACCTCCAGGAAGCTTCAATAAAAGATACATTAACAAATTAAGGCAACATAGCTTCTTGTGTGAATTTGCTACTTTTAAACCTCTGAATGACTTTACAATTACCATTTTCATACTTGATTTTCACTGTTTCCCTTTCCTACCTACACTGTCTTTCAACATGGATAGGCACGCCATCTTAAAAAGTGAACTGCTAATCTTCACAACTTTCCGTTACAGCCCCTTAGAAGGAAGATCGTCCTTAAACTTCAAATCACTTGTAAATGCTACACATCACCACTAGAGGCTGCTACAGGACATCAATTACTCCGTCCTCCCTCTACAGGAAAAGGCAGAGCCCAAGCACATCAACTTGTAAGCAAGCTCATACTGAGCATGCTTTAACTCCCCAAAAAGGAAAGGAAAAGTAGTAAGATTTCTTCACGGGTTCCTAATTCTAAAGTATCAACAGTGAATATACGTTTCTTATTTTACTGAGGCTTGAGTCAATTTCCCAAGCCTTTTCAATATACTGCATTTTATTTTAGGCTACAACATATTCACATTCCACTACTCTTTTCCCTATGATACAGACAATACAAAAACAGTATGTTATCAGAAAAAAAAGGTTTATCAAAGAACAGAATGCAAAATTGATTACGTTTTAAAGGAAGTTATATGTAACCTAAATAGAAGAGTATCCTTTTATAGCATACTAATCAATAGATTGCAAGAAGTCAATAGATAGCAATTGTGGAAGTAAATATTGCTTAACTATCTAGTAAAGTCCAGTATATTAAGATCGTAGAGTCCTCAGTACAAGAGAGACAGGGACCTGTTGGAATCCATCCAAAGGGCCACAGAAATGATCCAAGGGATGGAACACCTCCCCAACAAGGATAGACAGAGAAATGGGGCTGTTCAGCCTGGAGAAGAGAAGGCGCCAGTGAGACTGGTCTTTAAGAATATTAATAGGGGCTGTAAGCAAGAAGGAGACAGACTCTTTTGCAGGGTCTGTTGTGACAGGACAAGGGGAAATCGTTTCAAACTAAAAGAGGGGAGATTTAGACTGGATATAAGGAAGAAGTTTTATTGTTGTTGTTTGGGGTTTGGTTTTTTTTTTGTTGTTGTTGTTTTGTTTTTGTTTGTTTGTTTTTTTACAGTAAGGGTAGTAAAACACTGGAACAGGTTGCCCACACATGCAGTAGATGCCTCATCCCCGGAGATAAAATTCAAGGTCAGGATGGATGGCGCTCGGAGCAACCTGATCTAGCCATAGACATCCCATTGAATCAGCTTGACACAGAGAACTCTTGAGTTAGCAGGAATTCAGTACTTTCAAAGAAACAACAGAAACCAACGCTGACTTTACACTGTACCATTTACAAGTTGAACTCTCTTCAGTAAGGAAACACATACTGAAGGTAGCATGTAACAAGAGAGTCCTGTCAGGAAACACCAGAGGTAACACCTTCACACCATGGTTTTGTCAATGGGAACAGCATGCTTCCAGACATGCGGCCTCTTACTACTAATTTTCAGTTTTGACAGATACAAGGCAGGCAAAGACACCTCAGAAAAACAAACTTTCAGTTGTTTAGAGTGTGGGGGAGCCCTTGGCTCCACGAGAAAAAGGTACAAATAAGAGCTGGGATCTATTTAAAGACACTTTTCTTAGGGCACAAGAACTCTCAACCCTGATATGCAAGGAATCAGGCAGGAGAGGGCAGCTTAGCTAAGTCAGGGCGCTGAGACCAGGTAAAACAAAACCGAAAGGGAAAACAGATAGGAATACATATCCTGGGAACATTAAAGGGATACGGTCGGGACTGCACAGAGGGGACCAGGTAGGCACAGCTGGAACTGAATTTGGCTAGAGATATAAAAAGAAAATGTAAACAATACGGGTTTCGTCAAGCTCAAAGGACAACAAAAGAAGATGAAAAAAAAACCCTGTACTTCTCACGCCAGGTGACACAGGAGGACCCCATACAACCGCCCGCCCGTGCGGGCCCAGACCGACCCTGCCACACACCAGCACCCCTCAGGCAGCCCTACACACGCGCAACACCGAGCCTGGGCCCACCCCAGGCCACCGGACAGCCAAAAACCCTCAGGCGGACGTGCGGGCGGCCCCAAGCCGCAGAAAGCTCCCCCTGAGCCACCGAGCTCAGTCACACGCGCAACCCCTAACCCCCAACCACCACACAGGGCTCAGCAACGCCCAGTGCGCAGGCGCCGACACTCACTGCCTCCCGCTGCGAGCCCCGCCGGTATCTGCTTCCGCTTCCTCTACCGTCCTCGCGTTCCCGCCCACTGCGTCCAGCCCCGCTGCCGGCTGCAGCCCGCCCCCCGGAGGGGCCGAGAGGCGGGGCCTGGGCTCCGGGGCGCTGCTCATGATTGGCCGGGGAGCTCTCGCGAGAGGCGGGATCCGGAAGCGGCAGCGGGGCGGGTGCCGGAGCCCGAGGAAGCGGTGGTTGTCGGGGGAAGTCGCCGGTGGTAGCGCCCGTAGTATCTGAGGGAGCTGGCGGCAGACCCGGCCCTAGCCCCGCCAGAAGTGGCTGCGGCTCTGGGCGGCCTTCACCGCGACAGCGCCTCGGGAGCGCTGCGTCGGGGTGCAAGATGGCGGCGGCGGGCGGGGGCAGCAGTGTGAACCCTTTCCTCAGTGACTCGGAGGAGGACGAGCCTGAAGAAGCCAGGCCCGGCGGCGGCAGCAGCAGCAGTACCGAGCCGGGAGGACCGGCCTACCCGGCGCGGCGGCGGGAGGAGACGGCGGCCGTGGGCAGCCCCGAAGAGCTACCGGGCTTGCGGGCGCCGGGCGATGCGGCGGGGGCGGGCGGCGGTGCCGCCGCGGGGGAACCGCCGCGGGTGTCGATGGACGCGATGGCGGCGCAGCTCCTGCGGGACCAGTTCCTGCTGACGGCGCTGGAGCTGCACACGGAGCTGCTGGAGAGCGGCCGGGAGCTGCCCCGGCTGCGGGATTTCTTCTCCAACCCGGGCAACTTCGAGCGGCAGAGCGGCACGCCGCCCGCCGGAGGGGGCCTGGGCGGCAGCGTGCTCGGCGGGGCCGGCGGCAGGGAGCCCGGCTCCGGGCAGCTCAGTAAGTGCCTCCCTCTGGCCGGGGCTCGGGCAGCGGGGCTGGGAGCGGGGCTGTGCTGCGCTGGGCACGGACGTGATTGAGCCTCCCGTGAAGGTCACGCGCGTGCCAGACGTGGACAAGTGTTAGAAACGGGCGCTTTTGCACTTTCTTTAGCGCCCACTCTCAGTAGCGTGTAGACCCTACTAGGAAGAAGAGTTGAGTTTATCCATTATACCCATATTTTATACTGTTGAAGCCTACAAGCTATCAAAAATAGACTGTCAGTGCCTTGGAATGGCTCAGTCGTTCAGAGGTGGTGCTGAATTTCATGGGTATTACTTGGTTGTATATACACACAACACAGTTACCAATCATTGATGCTGGCCAGCTTTCCAAGTGCCGGCCATTGTGAGATTGAGGGTAGGGAGGATAGATGAGTATAGCTTTTGCAGTAAAAGGTGGTGAAGACGTCTGGAATATTGTCATGAAGCTGCCCTTAAAAGCTTTTGGGTTTTAATACAGCAGATAGCTTAGAATAAATTTGCTTGTGTGCTTTAACAATATAACTTTCGAGACCGGTGAACTTTTAATAAGCTGGTAGCTTATGGAAGTCATTTTGAGAGAGAGAAGGTGCCCAGCCACCTGACTTCTGAGGGCTTAATGAACTCATGGACAGTATTGATGTGAGAGGGGCTGTGGTCAGCAGTGAAAGAATTGTTTGCATATGTGTGTATTCTGAGATACCTAGAGGCATTTGGTAAACAGTCCTATGCTTTCTTTGCTTTAGAAAACATTTCAAATGTTGCAAAGAGATGCTGTTAAGATTTCAAATATGGAAAGAACTGATAGTATCTAGATGGCTTGAACAGTAAAAGATGGAGAGGCTTTCAGCTTTTGTAATTCTTAAGTATATTTTGAAAACAGTATGGGTTTTTCCTTCATGTTGATTATACTGCGCTTATCTTGTTTACAGATACATAGAATTTTGAACTTGGCTTTGTCCAACATTCAGTAAGGTTCTTTTCATGATAAGATTGGTGAATGTTGGAAGAACTCTGCTTCAAGGCTATGAACAGACCTTAATTTCTATTTCATTAAAAACAGCATCCTTAAGGATTCCAATCGATTCACCCCACTGCCTAAACATTCTCTGTGCATTGTTAATGTATGTTGATTCTAGTTGCTGGTTACATCCACACTAGAATTAGATGAACAGCGGTCTGTGTAACTGTGATCTTAACACACTCAATAAATTGACTTTGTGGAGTTCTAGACCAGCATATATTTATGTGAAAACATCTTTATGATAATTTCGCTGACCTGCTGAATGATGGATAAGGAAAGGTTGCCACTATTAAAAAGGAGAGCCTTCAAAGGATAAAAGAGAGGATCTAAAACTTTTTTTGGTGCTGTGTGATAGTACTGAGGCATAATAAAAGTAACTATCATGTTAGACCTTAGATTAAAGGTTATGAATAATTGTATTGAAATCTGCTCTCTGTAATAGAATATTAGTGTCCTTTTTTTGTCTCAAAAATGTTTCAAAAGGCAGTTAACACTGAGTGATGTTGAAAGGTATTGGACCCAGAACAATTTTTTAAAAATCTGTTTTTGCATAGCTCAAGGAGATTTTCAAGCTTATGGTCATCATCAGACTTCACTGAGATCTGGAAGCTAGCAGAGAGCTAGCGATTGTGTCACTGTGTCATTGCTGTTCTACCTGAGTCTAGTTGATGATAACAAGAACTGATAAGGACTCGTGTGTGAATTTA
Source organism: Numida meleagris (assembly GCF_002078875.1). Classification (NCBI taxonomy): domain Eukaryota; kingdom Metazoa; phylum Chordata; class Aves; order Galliformes; family Numididae; genus Numida; species Numida meleagris. The sequence goes on along the minus strand of NC_034410.1, from coordinate 66,212,595 downwards.
AGTCAATTTGCAAATGTTTAAAAAAAATAGATGGCAGAAGACTGATGGGCTGAAAGTTATCAGATCCTTGCAGGAGTCCTTTTTATTTCCCTGTCCCTCTACTCTGCACTGGCGAGATCTCACCTGGAGTACTGTGTCCAGATGTGGAGTCCTTTGTACAGCGGAGACATAAACCTGTTGGAGCACATCAAGAAAATGGCCACAAAAATCTTGCAAGGGATGGAACACCTCTCCTCTGAGGACAGGCTAAGAGAGCTGGGGTTGTTCAGCCTGGAGAAGAGAAGGCTCCAGGGAGACCTGAGAGCAGCTTTCAGTATCTAAAGGGGGGCCATAAGAAAGAAGGGGACAGACTCTTTAGCAGGATCAGGACAAGGGAAAATGGTTTCGAACTAAAAGAGAGGAGATTTAGACTGGGTATAAGGAAGAATTTTTTTACAGTAAGGGTGGTGAGGCACTGGAACAGGTTGCTCAGAGAGGTGGTAGACACCCCATCCCTGGAGACACTCAAGGTCAGGCTGGAGGGGGCTCTGAGCTACCTGATCTCATTGTAGGTGTCCCTGTTCATTGTAGGGGAATTGGACTAGATGGGCTGTATGATTGTGTTTTCAGAATCTGGTATTGTATTTAGTTAGAGAAATAAGCCACAGGTCAAATCCAGCGTTAAGTCTGTGTATTTGCCTCAGTTATTAGGTTAAATTCTGTTGAGAGGTGCAGATAGTTATTCCTGCGTTTGTGGACGCTTGCGGAGAATTTCTGCAAGGATATTCCAGTTACCTTCTCTCACTTCTGTATGCCTAAGTGGGTTTGAGAATAAAACAGTAGTTTTCTTCATAGAAACTATTGATGTAGAAAGTAGTGGAATTAGGCATGATTGTCATTTCAAGGTCACTCAAATTTTATGCCTCAGTGCAAAAAATTAATCATGTGGTCAACTTTTATATAATAGAAGAAGTTCTGTTGACATCTCAAGTTGGAATTCATTCTCAGCGCTAGCCCTATACCTGCTCCCACCACCCCCAACTTAGGTGAGTCTTTGTGGTTGTATGCTGAGGTGGTTTGATGGTTTGAGTGGATGCAGAAAAAGTGACAAGCAATTGTTAATAAATGCAAAGCGTGCTTGGAATGTTGCTCTAGGATTTCTGTGGAGCAACTTGAAGCTTTGCAGTGTATGCCCATAGATGTACAGAATGGGAGAATTTCAGTGCAGGTGCTCACTGACAAGCTAAATATGAGTCCATACTGGCATTTTTTCTCCCCTTATTTTCTTTTATTTATAGATTGCTACAAAGAAGTTGTAATAAAATATCACAGCAATTAAACAACTAGCATTGTGTGGTAAGGTAGGGACTTAGGAGCTGTTTTGTGTTTGAACCATGCTTCAGAGAACTTGCTTACAAGGCAGTTGATAGTCAGATGACTAGATTTTCTTGTATTTTTGGATAAAATACCCCTCCGTTTTGCAGCAACAGTAGTGTGTCACAGCTGCAAACAGATTGAACTATATTATGTTGAAAAATATGGAAAGGATGCTTCTGTTCTTCAAATTTAAAACAAAGTGACTTTGTGAAGGAATCAGCGCTGCTTCTTTAGTTGCACGACACATCCTTTGTATCATTTGTTTCAGCTAGATCTTCCCAAACTTCATGTTTGCCTCTTCATTGGTTTCAAAAGCAGTGAGCCACGTCTGCCAGACTGTTTTGAAACCACTTTTCTAAAGCTGGTCATATGAATGGTATAGTTTGAAAGTCCCTGCTTCGTATAGTATTGCAGATCTCTTACAAGACTTTGGTTATCACCTACAGTTCAAATTTAAATTCATGTCTCCTTCCCCTCACCTTTGTACAGTATAAGTAGAGGTACTTAAAGCTGAGAAATAATTCAGTGGATTGAATGTCTCATCTTTATTGTCCAGACTCAAATGTTGTGCCAGTAAATCCTTGAGATTGACCACCATAATTCAAGCTTGAGCATCATGCCTGGTTAATGCTGTTTCCTGAAGGGATGCAACTTGCACTCTTAAAACTAGCTTTAGTTCTGAAGACAGATTAGAACCTGCCTTTTAATTTCTTCCATGTAGAGAAGAAACATCTTCTAAAATTTGAAACAGCTTTAATGAAAATAGTAAAGAAAGAGGTTTAACTTGGATGCTGCATTTCGTGAGATGCTTTATTTCCTGAGTATTTCCCGAGTGAAGTTGTTTGTAAGTTTCCAGGGAGTTGATTCCAATTATGTTAAATTAATCTGCAGATATAGATATTAAGTTAATTCTGCTACTGTGTAGTAAACTCCAGGGTTTGTTTGTGGTTTGGGACTTTTTTGTTTGTTTCAGATGTAGCGAAGTACCCTCTGGATTTGCTTTTAAGCCTTTGAAATTCAGTTGGGTCCTGCTGCACGTGGGAAGAGCTTATTGATGATGCTGCCATACGAAAGAGGCGTCTTCCTAGCAGCTCTTAGTGCTGAGTTGCAGACGCTGTGACAATGTGGCTGTGTATGGGCCCTTGTCATTATCAGTGTTTCACCCAGCTTTTTGCTTTGAATGTCTGTCAGAACAGGGATACCTGTTCACTCAGCTTAAATGGCAGTCTCAGGTTGGAAATTAGAAAGGTGTAATATCAGTTGTTTGAGTGACTAGCTCTTGGGTTGTCTTGTTTTTTTCTGGGTTGTGGTTGGATTGGTTTGTTTTATTGCTTTTGTCATATTATAATGTTTGTTGGTTTCTTCATGAAAGTAACCAAAAACAGCTGTGCTCTTGTTAGCTACCCCTCCAGACACTGTGAGGTCGTGTGATTGTGGGTAAGATGGTGGCTGCAATACCTGTGTTAGGAAAGATTAGGGTTATATCATGTTATCACTGAGTAGCAAGTGTTCCTTATGTTCAGATTATACTTTACCTTGCAGTAACTCATTTGTATGTTTTTCTCTTAGGACGTTTACAGATACCCTCTGGGGAATGTAGCTGCATGAGTCTGGGCTTCCTGTTCTGTTCCTGTGCCAGAGCTGCTGTTAATGTTCTGTAGGGGGAGAGCAAAAGTGAACCTGTGCACATAGCCTAGTGCTGTAACTAGTTCAGTTATGTGTGAGTTCAGCCATGCCTTGCTTGAAAGTTGTGGCAACATGAGCAAACTTTGCACTGAAGCAGTGGGTGTTTCCTCCTACCAGTTCTGGTTTTGTGGAGAGAAGGCAAGAAGATTAGTGAGAGCTTTGTGTTTGAGAGCAGCTTTTGGAAGCTGCTTAAGCTTCTCTGCATGTAATTTCAGTTCTCTACAAAGTATATGGAGTTTCTTATAGATTCTCTTCCTCTGGGAATTAACGGTTTTGTGGTAGAAGATATAACTTGTAAATTCTATTCCACTGAGAGGGTGTTTGCTGGAAATCTATACAAGATTCACTGCCTGATATTAAAAGATTTGTCTAGTGTTAGCGGGCAAGCCATGATAAATTAGGCAGTGGTATCAAGGGAATTGGAAGCTGGCAAAGTCACTGGTGCAAAGTCCACCGTGATTAATTTCAGTGTTGTAACTGATGTATTTTATAAACTCAGAATTAATGAAAATATGGAGGAATGTATTTTTTCAGGAAGTTCTCTTGCTTTCAAATTAAACTAAGATTTCTAACGCATTCTGAGTTGCATGATTTACATGTGGAGCTATTTCAAATGTAGCATCAGAAGCGTCTTTCCTATCAGTAGGTAGAGATCTTTAAATCTTATTCTGCTGTGTTCTATCTTGCAACTATGTAGATTAAATGTATTACTTGTATTTGTTTTTTTGATATATTGTAAAGATGCAGGTTTGATAAACTGCAGTGGATGCCCCTCTGACATAAGCTAAAAATTTCAGTAAAGCTTTTAGGCCTTGTATTTTTAATTATGGTACACATGCCTGAGATGTGACATACATGTATGCTGAGTTTGCTGGACAAGATGTTTTTTTGTTTTCTTTGTTTTGCTTTAAATAGTCCAAGATGAAAAAGCCTTTGAGAATTACTGAAGTCTCTTCCCCTGTGTGCACCATAGGGGACAGGCAATTTACTTCCTCCCTTCATGTAATATACTTCTGCATGATGGTGACGCAACTGAAAACTATGCTTTTGAATTGGAGGAAATACTATTATGTAAAAACTCGGGGCATAAGAAATTCTTATTTATGTAGCAAGTAACTTCTCATGTGGATTTGATGTTGGTGGGGCAGGGGGAGAACTGGCAAATATTCTCATTTGACAGACAGCTATTGAATACCTCGAAGGAGAGAGAGAGTCCACAACCTCTGTGCAACCCTTGCCAGTGTTGGGTCACCCTGACAGTAAGAAAACTGTTCCTGATGTTCAGAGGCACCTCCTGTGTTCCAGCTGTACCCGTTGCTTCTGCTCCTGGCGTTGAGCGCCACTGAAAAGAGCCCCTGTTGTCTTTGCATCTTCCCTCCAGACATTTGTACGCAATTATGAGATCCAGCTTTAGTGTTGGTTTTTCTCTAGGCTGAATTGATGTAAGGTAATTTAGCTTGCTACCAGAGAATATAACGGGAGTCTGGGTTACTATGGAGAATGGAAAAATCCTTGTAATGCAAGCTGATCAATATGCTTGAGGCCAGGCAGTGCTGCAGCTGAGCATATGGAGTTAACTCAATTCTTTTGATGCTTTCTAATTTCTGCTGAAGCCAGCTGGGGTCTGGAGCTGGAAGAAGTGCCTCTGTGCCATGCTCCTCCCTTAGCTGCTGTTTTGGGAAGCTCTGGTAGCTCAAGTGCACCACAGGGAGCCGTGCTGGGTTTGGTGTTTTCCCCAGAGTACCATGCTGTCTGGATCTCTGTTCACTGCAGCGGTGCTCAAATGGCTTTTAGCAGGGCCAGCTTAATTCTTTGAGAATCAAATAATTTGGGTTCTGCCTGAGTTTGTGCAGTTAGCTACCTATTGAAGCAGTGCACTTGTTGTTGGTATGGCTCTTCATGAGGTCAGCTGAGGTGCATCTGTGTCTATATCTTAACCCAGGTCACTCATGAATGTGTTATTTTTCTTATTTTCCACTTGCATTTCTTCCTTCTCCTGAGTTTCTGCTGTGCTTCCGTTATGAGACTATTGTAATGTATCTAGCAAAGTATTACGTATACTGGTGATTTAAACTAGTGAGGAAGCATAGATGAGTTATTTTCCAAGTAGTTTTAGGGTTTTTACCCTCACATGTCTTCAAGTTTTCTTAGCTCATTAGTGATATGAAGTAGGTTTCAAATTGGTTTGGACTTCCTTGCGCAGACTAGTATGATCATCCTGAACACCTGTTAAAAATTCTAGGTATCTTGTAAATTAATTACTCTGGTAGCTGAAAGTTAATTTAATTCTGCTAGCTGTACTTAATTTACTTTCCATTTAATGTGATGGTTGTCTGATAACTTACTTCCAGCACATAGCAACTCTGAAAATTCATCAGGTCTCGTTTAGTGGGAGCGTCTGGAAGAGGGCAGAAGAAATGCTTACAGTAGCAAAACCAAGCTCATAGGCTGGGTGTGTACAACTCAGTGCTCATGGGATAAATGACTTACAGGATCCCATTTCTATATCGGGTTTAGTATAGCAACGTGGAATGTGTTAATCTGCTGTAAATTTCTGCAAGTTCAAATTGATTTTAAAAACTTGACCAATAAGTCTGTTTCTTCCTCAGGTTTTATGCTAGATGAGGTATCTGCTGCCATGGATCTGGTTTGCATTGCTGAGTGATCCAGCAGCGCTAAGCTTTGGAACAAGTTGAAACATGTCAGAACTTCTAAATGCAGCATCTAGTTAAGACTTTTCAAAGTAATATTGCTCCACAGTTGCCTTATGAAATCTGGTAAGGCTTAGGATAAAGAAAGTTGCTGTATCACCTGTGGGGAATTTAATAGCTCAACTAATTTATTCATGTGTATTGCACAGTGTATTACACAATCTGTCTATTTCAGTTGCTACATAATACAGCCTCAAATATAAGATGTGACTTGATAATTGTGTTTTGAAGTGTTAATGATGTCTGATTCTTTAATGTTGAAAATCCTCCAATGAAACTGTTCAGGTTTCTGTTTCATTCCACATCTGTGAATGCTAATCCCTCTTGCCAGTTGGTTTATTCACTTATATGTATTTGCAGTTCATTGCTAGTGTGGAGTTTAAACACAAGGAAGTGATAAAAGAAGAAGTCCTTTCCTTGTCCCAGATGGTCTTTGTCTCCAATTTCCTCAGTGTCTGTTCCCATCTGCCTGTGATGTGCAGGATGGCTGAAGATGCGAGTTATTCAAGGACGTGTTTTTGTAGGCCGCTATCTTGAGAAGAAAGCAAGAAATCTGTTTCATGCCTGTTAGGGCTAGTTTAGTCTAGGTTTTGAATATTTAAGGTAGGTTAGATGCTTAATCTGCTGACTTCTTTAGCAACAACAGAAACAGATCTACAATGTGTATTCGTACACTTGAATTTTCTTTTATTTAACAGTTGTATTGCACATGTAGCACAGGGGGAAAAGGATACAAGCAGCAGATCCAAGTAGTTTCTAAGGAATCTTGTCAATTGGGATCTGCTATGAGAGTACTTGCTGGTGTGCCTGTATCTTCTTACATGAAAATTACTTTGGATATCCTAAGTGTAAAGATAAGCAACAGTCAAGGCATGTCCTAGAGTATAGCTTTTTTTCTGAGATGGAAGCAGAGTGTTTTTCCAATGTCTTTGATTTGCAGACCCCTCAGAAACTAACAGGAAAAAAAACCAACTGTCCTTATGCTCTCCTTATGACCTGATTTTTCTTTGGGTGCAGTATTTGTCCTCAGTGTTTCCTCCGTGCAAGAAAGGTTGCATGTATTTGCTGGGAGGAGGGAGAGCTTACTCAGAACAACTCATCAGGATAAGCTCTTAAAATTGCATAGAATCACACCCTCACTAATATCAAAGCTTATCTTGATAATAGTCTATTGATTGTAGGATGAAAGCCACTACAGTAAGTAGCATTTCTTAGCTTTTTGTTTCTCGTGTATCTGAGAGTATCTTATAATTGGATTTTTTTCTCAAATTCTCTCGAATACAGCAGTCGTTACATAGTTTTCTGACATCTATAATTCCTGACTACGTACTTTGTATGGTAGTTAATAAAATCTGGAGTCTCATGTACTATTATATTTTAAGGAGAAACATATCTGTTGGCTGAATAATTGTAGGTTTTTAATTCATAAGAATATCAAACATGAGCAATTCCCTGTTTTAATCTCTCTTTTTTCTGCAAAGCAGATTTTCTGTGATCAGTTCAAGAATGAAGAGTAACTTAAATCCACAGTTGCAGAGAAGTGCAACTTAGAGTTCTAATGTCAAGGAGGCCTTGTTAAGGTTGAAATCCTATGTCATAAAAATTTAATTCAGAGATGAGAGTCTCTTGTTGTCAAATAAATTACTTCTGGTAGATCAAGTTGCTTGTACGATACTTCCAATACCAATGTCAGAGCACTTCAACCATCTTTGAAATAAAAAATATGTCAGTGCTTTTGGAAGCTGATCTTCTAGACGTCTGCGTGCTTATTTATATAGAGAATTCCATATATTTATTTTCTGATGTCCAGTGGACTTAACAATATTCCATAATGTTTTTTCAGGTCTGTGAAGTGTTTATAGGCTGTATTCCTGCTTAGTAAGGCTACAAGAAATGACAAGTAGAACTCTATTAAACAGTTATGCTTAATGTCTTCCAAGACAGAAAACAACAACAAAAAAACTATTTCTATTTTTTGTATGTGTGAAAAACAGTGGATTTTTTGTTTCCTCTTCTCCAAATAATGATGTGCAAGGATGGATTTCTGAAGAGCCTACATGATGGTTTCCTAATAGTGTGATAGGCTTAAGTTTTTAGCCAAGGTAATGGACTTGGGACTTCTAGTGTCTCCAGAATAGTTTGTCTTCCAATGCTGTCTGCTTACAACTGTTTCTTCCTACATAAGAACATATAATACACTTAAAAACCTGGTCTCAAATGGAATGAATTTGATACTAGTATGCTGAATATTCAGTAAAAACCTACCTTTGGACTTTATTGGGAAGTATTCTTTGTGTTGCCTCTTGTTCCATATGATGCTGACCAAAATAAAATTGCCAGCAGCCAAGTATTACTCTGATTGGTTTAAAATGTGATAACAGTCTTGTTTCAGGGTTACAGATGCTTTTCTGTTCAAGTGAATGCTTGCAAGTAGAGATGCCAAGTGGATTGGTCTTTTACATGTGTATTATTTATTGAATTTCAAGGGGAAAGTTCTTGATATTCATACAGCCCGTTTCGGTATATTTCTAGTACACAGTGATAGGGTTCCTTGTCATCATAGGGAAAACACAGCAATTTAGTAGCTGCTCTACTAACTAGTTATTTTTAGATTAATTTAGGTGTTTGCAGAGTAAATGCAGATAGCTTCTAAAATGATTTTTTTTTCTTGAGCCTTTTCATTGATATAGTTTTGTTTAGTTTTAGGTGATTTAAGCACTTGTGTAGAAGTATTTCTTTATTAAATACTCTGCATAAGACAGCAACTTATTTCTGCTTAATTCATGTACTTTAAATCTGTGGTTAATATTATCCTTGTTGGTGTCCCTTTAGATAAACAGATGGAAATAAACTGTTTAAACCACCAGAGTGAACAAAACTTCATCTTTTGGGTGGTGTTTGGAACTAGATGAGGTGGTTGCAACTAGATGATCTTTTAAGATCCCTTCCTACCCCATTCATTCTATGATTCTATTATTCTTTTCCTTGTTATTTATGTCACTGGAAGGGACTGCCACTTTTCAAGTTCGGGGGTTGTTTTTGTTTTTGTTTTTTTTTTTTACATTTTCCTCCTTTAGAAAGTTATACTCACCTTGTAGTGAAGGAAAGAGGTGAATGTGCCTGGGGAGCAGAAGCTAACAGGTGGTATCTGCCTGCAACACAAGTAACAACTCTGGCAATAAAAAGGGAATCAAAGCTGTTTTCCTCTGGAATGAGGCAGTATCTCAAAAAATAAGTCAGTGAGCAAAACGTGATGATGGACCTGATTTTAAACTTCAAAAATCAAATGACAGTAGTTGTATTTTCCAAAAAATGCCTTGAAGAACACTTCTTAACTTTGATCAAGTGTCAAGTGCGATTCTTAACTTTTTTATTTTTCTTGCACAGGCTCTGTGTTACTATCCCAGCCTATTTCCTGGCATTTCACTAGCAGCAGATCTGAGAAGTCAAACCCTATCTTGCTTGCTTGCTTGCACACCCGTGGTACTCTCTTGCCACCTTGCAGTGTTGCACTTCATGGAGTTTTTCGTACCTGCTTGTCAATACTCATTGCATTGTTTTGACATTCTGAAACATGAAACTGACAACGCTTTGTTTTTTTTTCTTTCTTTTTTTTTTTTTACTAATTGGTAATAAGGAATTATGGACTAAAAAGAAAGGTGCTTCAATTGAGAATACCAGAGTAACAAATATAAAATCCACACACAAACTGTTAGTAAGAATGTGCATACTATAACAGCAAAATGGTTTCCTACTACTGTGTCACTTCATTTTTTGTTAGAGCAGAAACAGAATTCAGCCACAGCATGCTTTCTCCCTGCAGGGTTCCGCCTTGATTATCCTTGTCAAAGAACATAAGCCTAAGATTTTTCTTTCTTATTAAAAAGACATTAACTAAAGAAATATACTTTGTTCCCTAAAAAATTGATGGTTTTTTCCTTATCAGCTCAGAAAAGTAGTTCTCACTGGAGCTACTCAGGTGAGCTGCATGGGCTGAGCACAGCTCTCCCTATCCCAATTCTCCTTCCAAGAGCCCTGCTAAGTTCTCTCAGTGAGTGAAGCCATGTGTTACCTGCAGGGAAGTGCTGTTTTCAGCCTCTGATCCTTTGCTGTGCAGGTACATTATTATTATTTTTATAGAAACATACCTTGAGGCTATAAAATGTTATTCCATAATTTTCTGGGGGCTGATGTTAGTCTTGGGAGATAAGCCTCTGCTGATGACTGCCTGTGAGGAAAGTAGGGAGAAGTGAGACGCACAGCTGCATTTCATGTAGGTGGAGCAGTGGGGCAGGCGTGTTGTTGTTTAGCTTTGGGCAGCCTCCAGCATGTGTGCACTCTGACTGTTGTTAATACCATACCCTGCATGCTTGCCAGCCCTCACCTTCCTGGGCAGCATTTTCAGTTAGCTGCCTCTTTCCACCTTGTTATCCCAGGTGATCCCCTAGCCTCTCTCCAAAATCCCTCCTCGCTGTTTAAACCTACTGTTCAAATTTGTGTTGGACTTGGTTCTGTTTCTTTAGAAGTTTCAACATGTGAAGAACTCCAAAATTCATCTCATAGTCCCAGTGGCAGGGAGGCAGAGGTGCTGCTGTGGCACTGAGTGGAAGGAAGGGATCCTTTTGCTGCCCACTTTCCCCTTGGCTCGGTAGCATCAGTTCCCATGGGCAGAAGGTTCACGTGGCACTGCTGGCTTTGCAGTGTGAACACAAGAAGAGGGAGCTGCCACTTGGGCCTCACCTCACCTGGCTGTGGTGGGAGCCCATCTTTCCAAAGGGGTGGTAGAAACAAATTACCTGTTGCTTGAAGCACCTTCACTGGGAAGCTGTGGCCGTGCACAGTGCTGGTGATTAATCTTCCCTTATAGCTGCCATTTGGCATGGCCCATAACCTCAGCTCTGATGACTTGCTGTTGCCTGTGTAGCCTGTTTGGCCAGGCGGTGTCTCAGCCCAAGCGCTCCAGCACTGGTGGCCTCTTGCCAGTGTAGCAGGAACCAGTATTAAAGCCACACCACATATTTTAAAGGCAGTGTACTGTAGCAAAGTAGTAACAGAAACCTTGTTACATTATTCAAGCTAACCATTGCACTGTAGAAGCTATACTTTCCCTACATCTGCAATATGTATCACTTAAAGAGATGCTGAACTGAGAAGATCCTGTTCAGCCTGTGTGTATATGCTACTGCAGTGCCTTTTCCTTCAGCATTTGCTTGGATGGCCTGCACCTTTCTCAGTTTAAATTCAGGTTCCACCACAGTGATAAAGATGGTTTTCATTGTAAATCGTATCTTCAGTTAGACTCCATTATCTCCACATTGTTCAAGCACGTGGCACCAAGTTTAATTTACCTGTTTGAGAAGGAAAGTAAGTTATGCATGAGGGGTTATACGTGCCAGCCTGTATGTAAGGAGAGCATTAGATGTTTGCTGTTACCATCTGTACTCAGATGATGAGAGAGAGTTTCAATGGTGAATGTACAAATTTCAAACTTCAGAAATTGCTGGTGTGCACGTAGATGTGATGCTTAAGGTGCTTTCTGGATGTTCATATCATCAAAGCGCATGGTTGTGGGGTTTTTTTTTTTTAGTTTCTATAAGGACCATTCATGTAAAACTGGTGGGTATTCGCTGCCTGGGAACTGTTGGATTTACAGCTGCTAATACAATCTTAAATGGTTTCTGTTGTATATATATATCTTGATACAGACTTAGTATGCAATAAGACTTTTTTTAATTTTTGGTTGCTGCTTTGGCAAATAGGTTTGTGTTTCGTTGCTGGGTTTCTTTTTTGAGCTTTGGTATGGAAAAAGTATTTTTGCATACAGCTTTGAATGACTTGATAATTATTATGTGGTTGACTACCTGAAAGTTTGGGAGTTGTTTCTCTGATGTTACCTGCTGTGTAAGAGACATTGTAAATGATGCTGTGCCGCAATGATGCTATATATAAGACTGGGTCACTTATCTCAAATACTTTTTACTCATCTCAAGTAATTTTTATTTAAATTTTTATTTATATTATTTTATTTATATTTTTATTTATATCCTGTTTCTTTGTTTAAGCTGAGTCTTGAATTCAATTTTAGCTAAGAACCTACAGTCTCAAATGAAATAAATTGGAACAGTACTTACTGAACAGCATTAGGCGTTCTGACACATCAGATCTGAAGACTTTCATGCCATGCGTTCGAAATTCGTGTTTTCTTTTGAACTTAATCACTTCTGACTCTGATGTGTGTGTATGTATGCGTATATGTATCTACACATTTGACAGGCTCTTCAGTTTGGTGCTGTCTTATTCTACTTGAGCTAGGAAACTTGTTATTCTGTAAAGTTTTGCAAGTAAGCAAAACAGTCTGTATCCAGATGTTCTGATTTCCTTCTAGTGCTGGTTTATGTGTACAGAGGGTGTCATGAGACCTTACGTGTCAATGTAAGGCTCAAATGTGCAAAAAAAAAAAACCCAAACATTAATAGATTATTTAACTTTTGACACAATATAGAATTACTTCTTTTTAAATGCTTTCTGTGGTGTTAGTCATGACAGAATGTGACTGACAGGTGATGAAATTGCTTCTATTCCTGCTGGCAGTTGCTTTTTTTTTTTTTTTTTTTTTTTGACAGCCATGTGGAATTTGTTCTTTGTTAAACTGACAACAGCTCTAATAGTTAAAATTATTTCTGGAGAGGTACATAGAAATTAATTTCAAAAGGAGGGGTGTGATTTAAAGTACGTAACACAATGGAACATGCAAATTATGAATGTATTCTATTTATTTTGGTTTCTGTTGCTATTTGAGCAATTCCATTGCACAATTTTTCTAATGAAAGAAGGAGGTCAAATGAAAAATATAGAGGCAAGATCAAATTATTTTGCGGGTTACTGAATTTCTTGATTTAAAAATTAAATTCTAGAGCATAAATATTAAAATTGCAGTACTATGGACTGTGTTTGTCTTGCTTTATTTTTGCTGTAACACATTCCTCAGTTAATGTTCTATTAAGTGGATCTGTACTGAATGTAATGGATAGAGTTGGGAGTTAATACAGAGAATACGCTATGCCAACGTGACTTAAAATACTACAAAGAGGAACAGAACTGCTTGCAACTTGTTACAGAGCAGTTTGTATCTATTTGTTTCTTATTGCGTACTCATTTATGTCCATGCAAAGTCTTTGGCCCTTGTGGAAAAGGGAAGGAGCTGCTGCATGCTGTTCCTGACATATTGTGAGGAGGGCAGAAATGCTGTCTTTTACAAGTGGAAAAGGGTAATGCATTTGTCTAGAGACAGACTTTTTGGAAAATGTAGTGAAATTTCAGTCATGCAGCACAGTTCACATTTTACTAATAATTTTTGAAATGCAACGTTTTGACTTTATTAAAACTAGTCAAATCTTCAGGACTTCTGAAGTTGTTTTTTGCTTTTTGGTTTTTTCTTCTCTCTTAAGATCGCGCTGGAAGCATCAGTACTCTTGATTCCTTAGATTTTGCAAGATACTCCGACGATGGCAATAGGGAAACGGACGAAAGAGTAGCAGGTAAGTTTGTATGATTTAGGAATCACAGATTGACAACTTTACTATTTGTCTTGTTGCATTTAGCAGCAACGTATTTAAATAAATATTCCCAAAGGTGCCAAGACTTCACTGTGGTAGTTTACCTAGTCACTTAATGATATATCAGATTTCAGATGTTGTACTGTAATGATTGTAAATATTCAGGCATGTGTGCTTCTATATGACTTAAGCAAGGAGTATACTTGAAGCCTGGGGCCAATCTCAGACAACAGAATAGTATTTTGATAATGCATGTTGGCTGCTAGCGTATGGTTGAAACACTTCCTAAATCAGTCTATGTAGCAGTCTGTGGCCACTACATAGGTGGCAGCTTTCTGATGTGAAGATTTGGAGTGGAACATCTGGTTAAACATAGCTTATGTGCAGATCAAATATGCATTGCTAAACCCATAGTGAATTCTGCATTTTCTCAGTTCCATCTTTGCCATGAATCTTAACTGTAGCACTTTTCTTCCCATTTGATTTCTAGATTGTGTAAGATTTTTTCTTGTGATAGGGCTTTTTGCTTCTTGCAGTTCTGAATTAAGAACCTTGGAAGTTTTTAATTTTAGGATTTTCAGTTATCTCACACAAGGCAGAGACTGCCTTTCTTTTACATTTGAAATTATTATTGTAATCTCTTTTGCATATGAGCCATGTTGCTATAATCCAGTTTGTTTTCCTGAGTTTAGTTGTTTAGCTATTCACAGCTTCTCTAGAGAAAACCATAAAATCTTTGTGGAACTTGCTGCTCAGTTTATTTCCTGTGCAATTGTACTACTCAGTACCATAAGCACCTGGAATTTGTCCATGCTGTGACCTTTGTTCACATTGTTTAGCTTTATGAAGCCCGAAGTGATGGAAGCTGCATTGCTTCTGCTCCGTACTCTTATCTCTGCTTCAAATCACCATGCTTCATCGTGGTGAAATCCATGAATGTGAAGCAGATTCAGATACTTTGATATTCTGGCCTGTAACTATAGGTAATGATTTTTCTTTTATTTGTATGAAAACTGCCATGTTTTCTAAACAGTATGTTTAGGGAACCCAGATATTTCCGTATCATGTTCTGGAATACAACGCGAAAGCAAACATTTTCTAGAGTTTTTAAATTTTCATCATCTTGACAGATATTTTCTGCATCTAGGCAATCTTTCTTGACGGTACTATTATTGAGAGAGTTAGCTTGATCTTTGCTTGGAGCTGTGTTTTCTAATTGAAGTGGATTATGGAAAGTAAGAAGTGGGCAGAACTGACATCTAGCAGAACCATTCATCTTCTGGTGGAACATTAATGACAAAGTATTGATTGTTTACAGTATGAAATCAATACATCCTAAAATGAAGTACTAAATGTAATAAATTGTTTCCTAGAACAAAGATTTTGGAAGACTACAGTATATTAATTGACTATCATCGTGTAATAGATAAGTAAACTATTTGTCAGAGTATTTAAATTACATGCCTGTGTTCTTTAGAGAGGTTTTTCCATGAATTGCTAAAAGTGATGTAAGAATCAAAGCAAGACTAGATAGGATTTCTGGTTGCTTGTAAAGTCTTTAAGTTTTCCAAAACATTATATTTCTAGTTTAGTTGCTTAAAATATCTTGCATCAATTCTGAATCAAACCATCTACCCAAGCAGTAAACTGTCTCATGGAAGTCCCTTCAGAAAACTGCCAAGTCTTCAATATGCACACAAAAAAATATTTCAGTAGTGATTGCAAAACCTTTATATACCCAGTTCCTTCTTTGAACAAAAGCTGGCTATTAACTTCTACTTTTGAAGTCAACCTTAGCTGCAAATGCGCTTTGAAATCTAAGTCTACTCTGCTTCTTACCATTTTTTTTTCTCAGCAAAAGGCATTGATGCATAGGAGTTAAAACTACAATCTATTGCAAAAACTGCAGGCTGTGATCTGATAGTCACATATTCTTTTGATAATTCTCAGAGTTAGATTTGAATAGTTTCTTTTTGAAATACATTACTCACACTGTTATCTTTGGGGTTTTTTTAGCCATTTGGACAGAATCCATGATTTCTATTATCTGTTTCCTAGCAAACGTCAAATGAAGGATAAGCATTTTCTAATCAGTCACTAAAATAAATGAATCTTGAGTCAGAAGTACTTTTAAAATGAAGCTATTACAAATCCAGTTGCAAATACTTTTTTTTTTTACATTGGGAAAACCAAATAAAAAAAATGTCCATGTGGACCATCCAAAGCTGTTGTGTTTCTGGTTTTGCTCTTATGGATGGTGTTGAAGTTGGCTGCCAGACTTCTCCTTCTGGTAGTCCAAAAAATTCTGCAAATAAGTACAAGGACTATTACTGAAATCTACTTTAAACATTTCAGTTCTGTTAGTCCAGCTCATTCCATCCGACATTAAAAAGCCTAGAAGCGAAAGTGTTTTGAGGAGTTGGCATGAACTTGTCTTTTGGGAAATCTGATCATAGGATCTAAGTGACTCTCATTTGTAATACTGTCATCAGCATGTCTGAACAGATGTAAGTCACAAAAGCCAGTCAGGATGTGGATAAACATCACGGATCTAATTGTAGTGGAAAACATCTGTTTTCTTCCTCATCTACCTGACATCTTCTGGATCTTGATATAGATGGAGAGCACTGTATAACAAACTGGATAATACATTCATCATCCACAAAGTTTTAACAACAACAAAGCATCATTGGCGCTTACAATGTACTAGGTGAAACAACTTGTTCTGTAAGACTATTAAGTGCTGAACCAGTTGGTACTAAGATAAGGTCAGTACTGAAGGATTTATGAGGCTTAGGAAACCGTCTCCAAATACTTGTGTTCATGAGAATGGGAAACCTGCTTGACGTCATATACCTGCAGTATTCAGTGTAAATAGGTCATCTGACATTCAATCTAAGAACTGAATCTTCTGCCACATCTTAAATTGACTGCCCAGTTATGTTTGTGACCTAAAAACTCTCTGTATTTTAAAATATTTGGCATTGCTAACCTATCATTGTCATCTAGTGTTCTGAGAATCTGCTCATTTTAGAAATGTGTTGCTGTTATTTCAGTGATAATAAAATGAATTATTGTCATGTAAGTAGAAGTGAATACTGAAAATGTTATTTTTCAACTTATTTGCCTTTGACCAACAAGAGTGCTGTTCACGTACATCTCGTTGTTCAGTATCCCAAATCACAAGTTGTTCCTTATAACTAACTTCTTGATCTCTGGGTCAGTAACTTCTGAAGTCATTGAAATACATGGGTGAGTAGAATGAGATTCTTGAAAAAGCCTCATTTTAAAATTTCTGAGCTATGCAGGTGAGCCTCTCATTTCGTATATGTGCTTCTTTTTTAAGGTGTATTTGAATAGCTGCATAAAAACAGAAGCACTTAATTGTTCTAATCCTTAGTTGCTTTCTTGAAAGACTCAAGTCTTTTAAATGAGGCTTAGTAATTTTTTTTCCCTGCAGATGGTATGTGTAGTGATCTGAGATCTTTAAAAAGAAAAAGCAAGAGAGCCTTTAAATTCAGCATGCACTCTTACAGGAAGATTATAAAACCTTATATCTCCTAACTGCTGCTCTCTGCCTTCCTAATAGAGGGTTAGCTTAGTTCTTTACTTTCCTAGGCTGTCTGACACAAAACTCTTTTGTACATCATTCTTAGGGAGTTTAGCTCCATTCACTAAGTACTATAATGCATTATATGTGATATGAATTCAGTCAAGCATTAAGTTCAACTTCAGCTGCCTTTATCAATGTTTTTGAAGGGTTAACCTCTCTAAGGTGTGTAAACATTAGGAGAAGGAGGGAGAGGGAGAGAGAGATCAAGTGATTTCATTTAAAAGCCAGTGCTCGGCAAATGGTTACAAAGAAAGTCAGATCATTAACAAATGGGGATTTCTGATGTTTGTTTCATTAGTGTACGTGTTGAGTTAAAAATCTTTGCATATTTTGGCAAAGTATTGCATTTCAGCGTACTTTGTAAAATAAAGAGCTTCTAATCATTATACAAAACTCTATTAAAATTGCATTGTAAATATTTGGAAAAATTTACTAAAACCTAGAAATGAACTTCTTCAAATAAAAGCTAAATTTGTGTCTTCCAGATGCACTATGGTTTGTATAGTGACAATTAGAATGTTTACGTTCCTAAGACAAGAAATGAGGTACAATTGTGAGCATACTGTTTGTAGCACAATTATGTGGCTGTTGTGACAGGCTGTGAAGTGAGTTCTTCACAAATACGGCACATTCAGAATCTTCCACTGTATACAGAGAAACATGCAGCAGAGTAATCTTCTTTTAAGGTTGACTGGGTGAAGTCCTAATGGCTTCTAACAATTTTCAGCAGCACGAGAGTTCACTAAAAAAGTAATTCTTGCCGTCTGACATGGGTTTGTCTGACATGATTTTTTTTGGCTTTCTATACCTTCAGAGTCATGTCTTATTCCTATTTGCCTTGATGAGATACCTGAGTTTTTCTAGTTTATGTTGGTTTTCTAACTTTTTTTGTTGTTGTTTTAAATTCCTATCATTCTAGTGCAGGGCACTCCTGATCTGCAACTGTTCTGGTCATTGATAATATTTTCAGAGAATAAAATGTTAAGAGTCATTTCCATCAGAAAAATCAGCCAATTTGAATTCATTACAATTTTCAAAAACAAAAAAAAACAAGTAGCTTTCAACTTAGAATCTTAACTCTGAATGCAAGGAAGTACTAAAATGATCAGATGCTTCACTACAAGAGCATTTTCTAACTTTGTTGCACAGAAGTATTTGCAGATCAGCATTGCTGAATACTAGAGATTTTACATATTTTATTCATCGTATCCTCAGTTGCGCTTTTATATCGCTGCAGTAAAATTCTGTGCATCAAACAAGTTCCTTTCATGTAGCAAATGTGGTGTACTGTAGTTAATCCTTCAGTTTTTATGGAAAAATGCAAACTGAGTGAATCTTTTTTTCCATGCATGCTATTGATCAAAAAGTTCTTAGTCAGATGTTCCAAAAAGGAAACTGGTTTTTGTAGCCTTTAGTGGCATTTCTTACTGGCAAGAGCCAATTCAGTATTTCTGCAATGTGCTGTCCTCTGCAAATATTTCAAAATGCCATGTTAAATTGTTTTCAAGCAACAATTAAAAGTCTCATTAATATATTCGTATTAAAAACAACTACAGTATTTTTAGCTTTGCTTCAGAGTCAAAATTAAGTAAATGCTAGGCATTCATTTAGAATATTCTAACCTTTTAGTACAGTAGCTGTTTTATGCTTCTCTCATCCAGTTAATTACAAAGCTTATTCTTTACGGTAACTGTAAATGGCTATTAAGACATTTACTGTATGTTTTACCAAGTACAAGATTTTAAAATTTGATGCCACAGTATGTATATGTGTGGCTTAAAATTAAAATGCGTGAAATTCCAGTGCAAGCAAAGCACTCCTGGCTCTTGCAGAGAAGATAACAGAACATGAGAAACTCACAACATTGGTAGGGGTGAGGGCAGGTGAAAGGGTCACCTAGAATTTTGTATTTTGAAATCTCTAAAACTTACACTTGATGGTTAAAAATATTATATACCCAGGATTCACTGGAAACTTTTAAGAATAATGGAGCAAAGACATTTTTCTTGCAAGCTTCTCTGTAACCACTGAGAGAGCTGCAGATTTTGCTTTTTTGTTTTTTGCATCTCTTAGATATATTCAGTGGAATTCTAAATCTTAATTACTCGTTGGATATTCCTGAAGACGTATAGTAAAACAAAAAAAGATTTTAAAAAGAGATTGTTTTTAGTAAGAAAATGAGGTAAGCTTCAAATTCAGCCACTTTAAGTAGTAACATTTCAGCGTATAAATTTATTTTCAAAGTGAAAAAATCAGTAGTCTCAGTGGGATAGTACATTCACATTAAGGTTTCAGCTTTGCTACATTGAGACAGCTAACACTGCCACCAATGTGTATTTGCTTTACGTAGATCTGATCTTTGACTGCCCTTGTAGTCCCCTACCCATTATAAATTAAGTATCAGCTTATTAAGTGTCAGCTGACTGTAAGTGAAGAAGAAATTACAAACTTTTTCCAGTAATGCAAAGTTAAAAACGAGGGGCCAAATAAAAACAAAACAGCCTACAGCGAGTCCTTGTCAGACAGCTTGAAATTTTGGTTTAGCTAATTAAACCCGATAAAATGATGGAAAATATTCACCAGTTTGCTTTCAGACCAACTCTGCTGCATGTGTTCATAAGTTCCATGAAGACTGCATGCTTTCTGTTGAATACAAACTGTATATTTTTTTTTCATACCCATCTTTGCTTTTTATATTTTATTTTTTGTTTCCCTTGCCTTGGTTGGATGCCTGTGTGTGTTTAATCCAAATCCCTGTCCAGTCCTGGAGTTTGAACTACGGAAAGCCAAGGAGACCATACAGGCCCTCCGAGCCAACCTGACTCAGGCTGCAGGTGGTGTACACAAACCTTTTCTTAAGCCTCTACTTTGAACAATGTAGAAGTAGCTGAGCTCATCCTGGTTGAAAGAGTAAAATTTAGTTACTTTTTTTTTTTTTCCTTCCCCAGAAAATGAAGTTCCTTTGCAGGAACGAAAAAATTATAAATCAAGTCCTGAAATTCAGGTAGGTGGCTGGTGAAAACTGAGCTTTGCATGGGTCTTAATACAGACATGCTTCGGTAGCTGGCAGCAAGATGAACCAAAGATGCAGTGTGTTGTTTTCTTTTTTCCCAGGAGCCAATCAGACCTCTTGAGAAAAGAGCTCTAAACTTCCTAGTTAATGAATTTTTATTGAAGAATAGTTACAAACTTACATCAATAACATTTTCAGATGAAAACCATGATCAGGTAAGGTTTTCTTGTGTTTTTTTCATTACATGGGCATTTTCCTTATTCAGATCTTTTCATAAGCTCGAGTGAGCTTAAATGTTGTTAGGATGAGTATTCTAAGAGTTAAATATTAACATTTTCATGTAAAAATCATGACGTGAAAACACAGCCGTTTGAGAATTACATTCTCAAAATTTGTAGGAAGGAGACAAGAATGTCTGCTTTCTACAAAGGAAGCAAAAGAAAGTGATGATAGTTATCTCAAATTATATTTCAGTATTCAGCTTATGTATTTAGAAAGCCAGTTTCCAACACACTTAATATGATAGAATCTTAAGGTGCTTGAGGTTGGAAGACACCAGTGCAATTCATCAGGTCCAACTCTGGCTCAAGCAGCGCCATCGAAAGCAGGTTGTGCAAGTCCATGTCCAGACAGCTTTTGAAGACCTCCAAGGAGGAGACTCTACAACTTCTCTAGCAACCTGTGGCAATGCTTGGTCACTCTCACTGTGAGCATTTCCTGATGTTCCAGTTTATGTCCGTTGTTTCTTGTCCTGTCGCTGGGCAGCATTGAAAAGAACCTGTCTCCATGTTCTTTGCACCCTCCCTTCAGGTATTTATATAAATTGATGAGATTCCCCCCTGAGCCACTTTTCTCGAGGCTAAACAGTCCCAGCTCTCTTGGCTTCTCCTCACAGGAGAGGTGCTCTAGTCCCTTCACCATTTTCATAGCTCTTCCCACTACTCTCTCCAGTGTGTCCATGTCTCTTGTACTGGGGAGCCCAGTACTGGACACCACACTCCAGCTGTGGCCTTACAAACCCTGAGTAGAGAGTAAGGGTCACCTCCGTTGACCTGACTGCACCTGGCCTAATGCAGTCCGGAATATAGTTGACCTTCTTTGCAGCAGGAGCACATTGCTTTTCTATGTATTTAATATTAAATTTATACATAACTGGACTACAAAAAAATC
Organism: Numida meleagris; assembly: GCF_002078875.1. Taxonomy (NCBI): domain Eukaryota; kingdom Metazoa; phylum Chordata; class Aves; order Galliformes; family Numididae; genus Numida; species Numida meleagris. The sequence goes on along the minus strand of NC_034410.1, from coordinate 66,191,490 downwards.
ATAGTGAAAATGATTGAAATAAAAAAATAAAATTGAAAGTATGTATCTATTTGAGATTTAATGCCTTTTAAGAGAGCATCACAACTCCTCAATAACACTCTACATGCTTATTTGTATAAATGAATGTGAAATAATCTTGTAATTGTAGAATAGTTACACGTCAATGAGAAAAACAAGGTCAAGTAGCAGCAAATTGAGATGGAAGGCTGTATTATTGTATTTATCAGTGTACGCTTAATACAATTACGTCCAGATTTTACTGAAAATATGCACCCAATCAGTTGTCTTCAGAGCTATTTGACTTCCTTCTGGAAGGTTATACTTGTACTTGTGAATGAGATGGGAACAAAATGATAGCCCTACCAGTAGAAAGTCTTCTACCAAATTTACTGACATCTGCTAGATCTGATACATTTGATTCTCAAAAGTTTTTTCCTCCCGGGGGGGGGGGGGGAGGGGAAACATAGCAGTGTGTTTTGGAAGGTTCTCTTTTTAATACACTACTTAAAGTTGTCTTTAGGGTGAAACTGCCTTAGGTTACGAAATGAGCCCTTACTACTGCAGCACAACTTTGACATGATTATTTTGCTGTTCTATGAGTGCAGACATAAGTTAAACAAGAAAGAAAAAAGATGCTAGAAGTAAGTATTGCGTGATTTGGTTTCTCTTATTCCTTTGAAGGATTTTGAATTGTGGGATGATGTGGGGTTGAACATTCCAAAACCTCCTGACCTTTTACAACTCTATCGTGACTTTGGAAACCATCATGTTACTGCAAGAGATGTGGTGGATGTATCGGTTGGTGTAGATGATGATGAGTTGGAGGCTGCCACCCCTATACTTGGGACTGTTCCAGTATTTGAGACAACACCACAATCAATAGAAGTAAGAGGCTGTACAAAAGAAATTTCAACTGTTTGTATTACTACTTAACTTCATTGTACTAAACTCTTTTGTCTCTATCTTGTATTTAGCAATGTTTAATAGTGCAAAAATTAGAAGATCAAATTAGTGTGTTAAACAATGAGAAATGGTCTTTGATGGAACAAATCCAAAGACTTGAGAGGTATGTACTTATCCATCTGCTTAACTGCTAATAAATGTTGGAATAACTTCTCAGTGTTTTTCTAGCATATATATTAAAAAAAAACCACAGTTCTTACCTATAAAATTACTAGTTCTTTGGAGTAGTGCAGTCTTTCCTTTTAGTATGTGGTATTTGATTTGGGAAAAAAAAAAAAACGAAACTTCAAATTGGGTGTTTCCCTTCTGATTACTGACATTGCTTAATTTTGTAATTAGCTTTGTTCTCTCAATGCAACTTCTTTATTTACTTGAAAGAGAATCAGTTCTGATGTGTTTTGTGTAGGTTTTTCTCTTCGGTCAGCTGTATTTCACTCTGCAGTATTGCACTGTGTACGGGTTGCAAACAGTGTTTAAGGTTGTTTTTTAAATTACTTGTTTCAATATAGTTTTTCCTTCTATAAAGCAAGACTAATAGAAATGACAAGGTCTTGAACAATAACAATAAAAAGTCTTTAGAAGTTTGGTCGAAACATGATTCTGTAAGCTATAAGATATCATTCCTCTTAAGAGTTGGAATGTTAGGGCAAGTGCATAATTTTTCAGTGACTTCAATGACTTGTATAGTTACCATTTCAAAGCTAGGTGGGATACTACGCACTTACCCTTTCTGTAGTATTTTGAGTTTTGTACCCCAGATGGGTGTCTCTTTCTTGCCAGTGTGTTAAAGTACTCAGAGTTCAGCCAGAAGCATTGTAACACTAGCTCTTGTCAGTCATTTATAGCATTGCATCACTTGTTCTGAATGCAACGTTTTTCCTTCTGTTAATTGTTGACTCTGGTGAACTGGTGCTCATTTGAAGAACTTGTGTGATATAAATTATTTCTATTAAAGGAAACCTTTAATATAATGAACAGTTCTTTCTTCAAGAATGTTGTCCTTATTTCTGTACTTGTTTTGTGATTTCAGCAACCTTCTCGGGAAAGTAACAAAAATATTTCCTTCTTGGTTTTAACTTTTTTCAGTGAAATAGATTTCCTCAAGAATGAAAACTTCGCTGTGTCTACAGTTTATGGTGTAGCTCCCTCTCCTTCCTTAAAGCAAGTGCCTCACACAGTCTCAGAGGACAATGGACGGTACTTGGATATCAAGAGCTCTGAGAACGACAGTAAACATGGAAACACTGAGGAAAAAAGCCTTTCTTCATCAGCTGAACATGATTCAAGGACTTCTAAAGATGATACACTAAATTCTGTGCCCTGTAAAGACACAGAGAAAGTGTCCTCTTGTGCTCCATCAACTAAAACTGCAGTACACTTTGATAAACCGAATAGGTGAGCACTTAGTTTGAAACTGAAGTGCTTTAATTAAAAAGTGTATAGATGCTTTTCTAACAAAGCTCTGCAACAGGCGTAAGTCATTTGTGTTTTGAATACAGATGAAAGGCTTAGCATGCCTTTATTGTACACTGATTATACTGATTTTTAGGGAAGACAATTTTTAGCATCAGCTGCAAGGGCTTCTTTTCACCTCCTACTTGTTTCTAAAACTTGCCATGATCCTTGCGTCAAAAATAAAAAGGCAAAATCAAAATGATGAATGAGAAAACAGGCTATTTGCATTCTCCATTACGTTTTAATTTTGTAATGAAATCTATTCCACTAGAAAGGAGACTGGAAAAATTTTAGTCTTTCCATCTGGAGATACAGGTCTAATAGCTATTCTTTTAGGGTGCTTAAAAACTTAGCTTTTTTTTTTTTTTCAACCCGAAATGATATCCACTGAAATTCTCTCTCCTTTTTGAGATTTGAATTTGAGGCTTGTTTTCATTAGATAACTATAATTCTTTTAATTTAAATAAAATATTCATGCTATTACTTGAAAACTATGAGTCTGTGCATTTGGCTGTTGCTGGGAAAGTCTCTCCAATATATGCAGTGAAGAGGGGAAGTAGCTTACTCAATAAGTAACAGACAAACAACTGTTTGCTATTAGCAGTTAAGTGAGTAGAGATAGTAAGGTGTGTACACTTTAGGGCATGCATAGGAAAGTAATACCAAATAGAAATGTACACATGTGGTATTCTGCGCAGATAGAAAAATCAAAGCTGCAAATTAATTCCCCTGCTCACCCCCCTCCAAAAAAAAAAGTGAGTAGCTACACTTGCTAGTAATTAACTCTTGCAAATCCTCAGTGTCTTGTAAGTTCTCACCTTAATCTTGGGAGAATAAGGCAGTTTTTTAGAATAGAGCAGCAGAGCAGCAGGAAAGATATCTAATTTCTGAATACAGTAGGTCAGAGTGTTATTACTAATTTCATCTGTTCTGCTTGAACTTACTAGTGCTTAGTAAGAAAGTAAAACTCACGTGAGACTTATCTGATATTTTTCAGTGGTTCCATTTAAACTTTCAGGATTTGTTTTTTAATTTATTTTTATATTTCTTTCATATTCTAGCTGAACATTGAGGCTATATAATAATCAAAATTTGTACCTGTCATACATTTATGACTACAAATTTGTACACTTGCTTTCATCTGTGCCTTCTTGCAAGTTTGTTTTTGTTCAGAGTAATTGGGAGTTCTGGGAGGAATTAAGAACACAAATGGTAGGTTGATGGTTTGGAGATAGTAGAGAATGGGTATTAAAATAGGATGAGATCTATGAACGAGGAAGGAATTTCAGAGGAATGTATGGCAAGTTTCTAGAATAGCAAAGTTAATTTGTTTTCCTGGCTCACAGATTTTTAAAGTCCTTGTGCAATGATCTATGGCTGCTGCAGCATTTTGTTAGAAAAACATCTGCACTGAATAAAACCTTCAGTCTACGTTGAGTCCATTAACTTCTGAGATCCACTGATGCAGCGTTTCCTGCAGGAATAAGTAATGTGTTTGTAAAATGTAGCTATTTTGGGACTGAATTTCCTACTTTACATGTCAGTGAAGGATCAAAGGAAACCATATTTAATAGTGTTTTATAGATTCATGAAGTCAATTCAGAGATATGAAAGAATTATATTATTTCTTAAACAATTCTGCTTCTCCCACAGATCTCATGATACTTAAGTACTGCATAGATATTTCATTCAGTCTAAGGCAGTTATTTGTAGAAAACAATTACTACAGTTTATTCAAGAGGTGTTAAAAAGCTGCGTTAAAAGCTAGGACTCAATTCTCAGAGACAAGACTGTTACTACTGTAGCTAGAGGATGGATTCTTGGCATAAATCTTAACCAGATGGGAAAAGAAGATGGGAGAGCAAGTGAGCCTGCTTGGTGTGACTGCAGTAGGAACAGATGTGTGTTCATGCCCAAAAACGAGGACATGGGGATCCTTGGAAAAGTGCCTTGTGTAACAGATTGCAGGAGAAAGCACTAGCAGAAGTTTAAATAGACTCCATCGCATATATTTATTCAACTCATTTTAGGTGTTTGGTAATTTAAACAAATACAAGGTATTTTCAGTATGTAGCGGTCAGTCCTAATTTTTTCAATAAATTGACTCTTTTCTCCTAGTTATCTAGGGGAAAGAATAGTGCTTGCATTTTGTCTTCATCGTGCTTTCTTATATTTGAACATCTTCGTTACTGGCCTCTGTTGGTCCTTGGAAAGACTTTCAACTGACTTGGTGCAAGGGGCCTGGCCTGCATTTGTCACTGTTTCTGTGAGGAGAAACCTTATTAGATTTCATCAAGGGGAAGCTTTCTAGAATGTTATTGTAGGCAGTAAGGTTCATGGAATCCATGGAAGCCCAGAGCTTGCTGTTAATTAACCCCTAGGGAAATTCAGAGACACATTGTCACACTTGGTTTTCTTTCTCTGCAAAATGGCCATAGAACTTAGCCCTGATTTGGGTGTTTAATTAAGGTTTCAGGTGGATAAGAATTTGGCATTCTGTGGAGTGCCAAGATTAAAAAAAAAAAAAAACAAAACAGCCAAGACAAAGGTTGGCTTTGATTCTGTCAATATTACAATACTGCTTTACAACACTTGCTCCAGTTCTCCCAGTGTAAATAAAGGCTAGAGTAGCATCTGTAAATATGGCATTCAGTAATGCTTTTATGCAATAAGTGTTTGCATATTGTTAAACCAAGGTCCTTTACAACTCACTACCATCTGGATCTTTTATTATTTTTTCTTAAGTGAATTCTTCCACAAAATCAAGCTGATTTGAATTAAATTAAACTGACTTCATTAAAATTTAAAACATCCTTATAATATTACGTGAGCAGAGTCAGAAGAGGAAGACTTCTGCTATATTTATCTAAATCCTTCTGATTTAGATTAAACAGTTTTGAGTAAGAAATTAGATTCTTAACATTGGTGTTTCATGTTTTTCTTTCATTTGTTAGAAAATATATATTTCCTGTAGATAATATTTCTTTTCAATCTATTGAATAAATATATGTATGTCCATACATGTACAATCACATGTACGTAGGTTTTTGTTTACTTAATCTCTCAAAACATGAGTTTTGAGAGTTTAAGAGAGTTGAAGAGCTGAAAGGTGATGTTATTTTCCGCAAAAAAAAAATAGGAATTGCCCTCTGCCTGGAAGACTAATGCTCTTTTTTTCTTGAAGCAGAGTGGATGAAGCAGTCTTAGATTAGCATCTTAATACAGAAGATAGAGGCATAGGATGCTGCTGCCAACATTTGCCTGTTTTATATAACAATCAGTTATGGTTTTCTGAGATTGTTTCTGCCAAATTATCCTTGGACAAAGTAGTTCTGAGATTCTTATCAGAATTCTATGTTTATATTTGAGGCTTTGAGTAGCCAAATTGTGTTTGCTGGTTCTGTGCATGAACATGAGGTGGTACTTCTAGAGACAGACATGTGGGATTAGACAGCAGTTTAAGTCAGGCTTTCACTCTCTATCTGAATCCAACATTTAGATTCTAGAGTGGCATTTCAATCTGGATTTAATGCTGAAGCTTGTAAATGATGGACTACTCAAACTTTTTTATCCAGTGTACAAATCAGAGCATTGAGCAAAAACTGCTGTTTGCTTGCAATATTTTTTCCTTCAGTTTGCAAGACAGCATGCTTCCTCTTGTATTGCTAAAACTTCCTTTTCTTTATGCTTTGGTCCTATTTTTGTCTGTGAAGCAGTTTGAAAGATATTACATTTTTAGGAACTGAAAGTAACTTGTTAATTAGAACATCGACTGTTTTCTTGTTACTAACTAAAAATCATAAAATTGAAAGATAGTTTTATTTAATATTACCCATGCTTCACTGAAAACGTGCTGTTGAATGTTATTTTATCCAGTTGGCTGAACCAGAGCGAAAGTCATTACTTTTCTAATCTGTACTTTCCCTCACCCTCCCTTTTTGATGATATTTCAGGAAATTGTCACCAGCTTTCCATCAAGCACTACTGTCTTTCTGTCGGATGTCTGCAGATAGTCGTTTGGGATCAGAGGTATGTTTCCCAGTTGGCATAAGCTAGAATATCCTTTATTCTATATGACAGCAATAGTTAAACCAACAATTGTTTTGTTTCAAGACTTATTAAGATACATGGAAAGATAAGTTTATCGGCATGAAAATTAAGAAAAAAGGATTTTAGCTATGCTACCTTGTTATAGCTATGAAATTACTGGTAATTTTTGTTTCAACAAGCGAATTCATGCTTTTGAAGTTAGCCCACCAACTGCCAAGCCCAAGCTTATGAGTTACTATGAGTAACCTATCAAAAAGGATGTTTTTCTGTTCCCGTCCTTCAATCAAAATATGTAAATGTACTTGATTTTCTAGGTATCTCGAATTGCAGACAGTGAAAAAAGTGTCATGCTGATGTTGGGACGCTGCCTGCCTCATATTGTTCCTAATGTGCTGCTTGCAAAGCGAGAGGTGAGGAACCTGGGAATTTTGCTTTATATTTTTACCAGGATGCTTTCTTCATTTTGAAGATGTTACTTGCAATCATGTTCTTACTTTTGTGCATGCACCTCTGCTTCTAGAGAATGGTTTTACACCTCTGTCAGGTGAGTTCAGTAAACTTGCATGGTATCTTAATATTTCTTCCTTTGCTTAAGGCATCCATTAGCATTCAGCAAGACTAACTCTTACTGTAGGTCCGTTTGTGGTAGCGTAAGCATTTTTTTTAGAGAAGGCTGTGGTTGATGTGTGTCACAAAGAACAGAGGATATAATTTCAAAAACTAAATTTGATTTATTTCCTCAGCTTTAAAGAGGCTTAATGCCCAGATTATTTTGCAGCACTGTACTTTTAAAAAAATTTTACAGTCTTATTTCTTGAAGATCCAAGTATCAGCCAAGACACTGTTCGTCGAAAGCACCTCTTCATAAGAAAATTCTCAATCTCGTTCATACATTTTCCTTCAATTTGTAGTGAAACTATAAAATTAAGAAAATGTGATGTTTGTTTTGATTCTAAATGAAGTAGGAGTTCTATATAGTCATTCACACTGCGTAATGTAGAAAAGGAAGGTAGTGATTGAGGATGGGGGGAAAAAAATGCTGGTTTTTGCTTTGCTGTAAGTATTGCATGCTATTAAAAGCATGTAAAAAAATAATCAAGCAGAAATTCAGCTGCCCTATACTTGACCCCGGAAAAGGGGATTAAAATAGCATATTTTGATGAATAAGTTTTAGCCGTTGTTGAGGGGACCTACAGTATGGCACATTTAGTAGGGCATATTGCATAGATTTGTTTTAAGGCTTTTAAAACTCCTTTAGAAATTTGTACTGATCCTATAATGTAAAATTTAGTAGCATACAAGCAATTATTAGTGGTTGATAGGTCAATTTGACGTGTACCACACTTTGATTACAGATGTACTATATTTGAAAGTGTCGTACTATATAAACTTTACTAAAGAGTTTTGGAGGGGTAAGTGCAGCAGGGCTTTTGTTTGCTTTTCCTGGAAAATATTTTGTTAGTAGTCTTTCAGAAATAATTCTGTGAATGTTCTGGGATCAGTGCTTAATTTCTGATTTCTTAATTACTGCTTTCTTTCCCTTTGCTTGGCAGGATGTGGTATTTTGACTTGCTACAGCTTGTAGCATAATCTGTGCAATACATTTAATATTTCCATGACCTTTTAGGCTATTTCCTACTTATTTTGTTTTACAGTTAAAATGCATTTGATTACATGGATTTTTGCCTTAAATGAATCATCTGTTTCAATTTGATTGAAGATCTCACAATTGAGGATTTTGTAACTGGATTGCATGGGATGCTTAACGTTCTGAGAGTTGAAATTTTCTTTAAAAATAGTTTTTCTCAGTTACCACTCATTGGTTCAACTATTGTAATGTTCCTTTAGGTGTTGTTACAGAATTTGAAGGACATTTTGGGTAGACCATCTGTTAGTATTTTTAAACATTAGCGTTATGAAAAGCCAAACTGAGAACTAGGCTCTCTTCAACAAGGTACTCCTTTGGGTCTTATCTAAGCAGTCTTATTGTTTATAAGATTCTTAGCTGAACTGTATTGATAACTGGTTTTAAAATGCACTAAAAATCCCCAATTTGAGCAATATACTTGATAAGTGATCACCAGTCTGCGCTGAGAATATATAGTGGTAGTATTTAAGATCTTACAGTCAGTGTGTTAAATTTGAGAATTAAACATAGTTTTGTGATGAATCTCTAAGGTCCCCCCTCATCTTTGTTCCTTAAGCATTCATCACGTTGTAATTGATTGCAAAATCTGAAGCTGAACTTGTTGTGTTGTGTATTTCCATTTTGAAGAAACTGTTTAGTGGAGGATGACAGTCTCTTAATAGATCTTGTCCCTAACCAGAAATTTAGAGGCCATTTCACCAATCCTTTTCACCCTCTTGAAAGTTAGTGGCAGCCTCCCTGACTTGGTAATAAGTGGTCCAGTATATATGATAGTTGACATCTGAGCAACTACTTAGTGTCAGAATGGCTGGCACATTTCTGAAATTACTTATTCTGTGTATTAGTGCTACTTTAGTTGTTCTTTGATGTCTGTGGTTTAGGTTCTGATGGAAGATCAGCCAGAAGTAAAAACTTAGTAACGAACAGGGTGGCTGTGGAGATAATTTTAGTTGTTTCTGAAGGACCAGGTCAACTGGGTAAAATCAATAACGCATAATGAAGGTAATGAAATTTCCATACATCAACATAAAGTTTAGTTTTAAATTTATCCCCCAGCACTTCAAATCCCAGTTTATTGTAACTGCTGGAAAATAGGTACGTGTTTAGATCTGTATGTGCAGTCACCTGTAATGGAGATATTGCAAGCCAAATATTAACTGGAATGAAAAGTAGCAAAATGTTAAAAACTTGTCTTCAAAAACAAAAACTCTGACTGGGTATGTAGTTTGCAATAATGCTTCTTGCAGATGAGAAGCTTGTGTTAATAAAATTTCATCTGCATTAGAATCTCACTCCTGAAATATGTTTGCCACTAAAGTACGTACACTAGAGTACATTTACTTAAAATAAAATAATCTCCTTGTTTGTATTTGTCTAGAGGTATAACATAAAGATTCCTTTGTCTAAATTTTAGAAAAAGCTGTCATTTAATTTTTTTATGGTAATAATCAGTTCACATCCGCAAATAATATCAGTTCTAAACCGATCTGTCAGCCTTGATGAGGTGTAAGAATCCATGTCTTTCTCTCGTGTCGTAGGAAGTACCTTGCTTGTATGTTCAACTTCTGTGCTCTGCAGCATGTAGTCTTTGAGCAGAGTTTAGGCCACAGTAGATTTTGGTTTAGTATCAGGATCTTGTTCTCAAGAAACATTCTTCCATGACTATTCTTACCCTTCAGGTCATTGTTATTTCAAGGTTAGTTTGTGTAACTTGTAAGCTTTCATTTGTGTAATGCAAACTTAGCAAAATGATAACAGTAATAGCTTACTGAATGTCCTCCACTAAGTTTTTATATTAGGAAACTTCTATTTATGTAGAGTTGAACATACTAGGAACGAAGTTGTGCTGTTTTTTGCAAAGTTGAAGGGAAAGATAATGCTGAATCTGCAAAATCTGAGTGCCATTCTCTGCAAGAAGAAAGTAATGCTGTGAATCTAAAGTTATTTTCATTAGCGTATAGTAACTACACATAGACATTACTAAGGCACTTTTATTCTCTGACAGGTTTTATAGATATTTGTCTCTTAAAACATAATTGTGCTGATTTTCACCAGTCTTATCCTCTGCATTCATAAAATACTGGCTTTGTTTAAAAAAAAAATAAATTAAAAACATTTTAAAAACAACTGCAGACACACAAAAAAAATACTGTGTTTGACAGTCCACCTAAGTGGATGTTTGCAGAAGCTGCACCAAGTAGATGTCATGACTATTTGATCTGATTGCGTATTGATAAATGTATATAAGTTTGAATTCCCAGGCATGAAAACTTTCAGCCATCAGTCTCTTCCGAAAGACTTTCTATTTTGGGGAGAATTATAACTGGGTTGGGATAAAGAAATGTAATAGAAGAGAAGAGAAAAATTTAATGAGCAATTAATTTTTCTAATAGTTAGTACAACATAGGCTGAGGTAGGCTCTTATAGCTGGTGTTTCTGTATACTGTTGGCCTGAGTCTGTTTGCTGGTTCTTTTCCCATATATGTGTTTTGTTTTTCATCTCCATCTCTCCACGTAAAAGAGAGGCAGAACAATTTTGCTCCTTTAGTTCTCATCTCAGGATATGAATTGGTGAGGTAGTTTTCTTAGAATTAAATAGCTGAAGATTGCAAAGTATCCTCTTCATCTCTAGTCTTTCAGCATTATGTCCTTGAATGAAATATACATAACTAATGCATTCAAGCAGTTGTATGTGATGTTCTGACTTGAATTGCCAGTTGTTACTACTTTTATTACAGTATTTTCATATGCAACTTTTCAAATAAGCAGATATAAGCAAAGAAGTACAGGGTTTTTTTTACACGCTTATATCTGCATTGGTTCTTTCATAAAAGCATCCTTTGGGGATCCGTGAAAGTTTTAATTTGAATCCTGGAATAATACTCTCATCCCATGAACTGCAACCACAATTACAATTATTTTTAATATTAAGTAGTACAAATTTATTAGTCATGTATTAATCCTACAGGGTTTTTTTTTCATTTTCAGTCTAAGAGGATGAATTCTGGATATATAGCCTCTTGTGCAAGGATATCTGTTTATTCACTAGTACCTGCAGCTGTTTCAATCGCTTCAGTTGAAATTTTATTTGCTTTGCTGACTTTCAGAGACAGAACCTCAGAATTGTAGGAGTTGGAAGGGACCTCTGCAGATCATAGAATTCAACCCCCTGCTAAAGCAGTTCCCTAGAGTAGGTTGCACAGGAAAGCATCCAGGTGGGTTTTGAATATCTCCAGGGAAGGAGACTCCACAACTTCTGTGGGCAGCCTGTTCCAGTGTTTTCTCACCCTCTCAGGAAAGATGTTTTTCTTCATGCTCATGTGGAGTTTCCTGTGTTCTAGTTTGTGCCTATTGTCCCTTGTCCTGTCACTAGGCATCACTGGAAACAGCCTGGCCCCATCCACTTGACTTCCACCTTTTAGGTATTTATACATAGTGATAAGATCCCCCCTCAGTCTTCTCCAGGCTGAACAGTCCCAGGTCTCTCAGCCTTTACTCGTAAGGGTCATCCTCCAGGCCCCCCGTTATGTCTGTGGCCCTTCGCTGGACTCTCTCTTCCAGTAGTTCCCTGTCTTTCTTGAACTGAGGAGCCCGGAATCTGACACAGTACTCCAGATGTGGCCTCACCAGGGCAGAGGAGAGGGGGAGGATCACCTCCCTCAACCTGCTGGCCACGTTCTTCTTAATGCTGTTGACCTTGGCCACAAGGGTACAGTGCTGATCAAGGTGTTATGTTCCAGAAAAGATTTCGTATAGCACTGGTTAGCAATTTAAACATTGACTAATCGAGATTAAAAGGAACACATTCATAGAATTGTACAGTAGTTTGGGTTAGGGTTGAAGAGACCATAAAGTCCATCCAATTTCAATGCCCTCTGCTGTGGGCAGGATTGCCACCCACCAGCTCAGGCTGCCCAGGGCCCCATCCAACCTGGCCTTAAGCACCTCTGGGGGTGGGGCACCCACAGCTTCTCTGGGCAGCCTGTGCCAGTGCCTCACTGCCCTCGGAGTAAAAAATTTCTTCAAAAAACCTAAATTTGCCCTCTTTAAATTAAAAGTCTTTACCTGTTGTCCTGTTGCTACACTCTCTGATAAAGAGTCCTTCTCCAGGTTTCCTGTATGCAGTTTTTAGGTACTGGAAGGCCTCAGTGAGGTCTCCCTGGAGCCTTCTCATCTCTAGGCTGAACAACCCCAACACTCTCAGCCTCTCTACTTATCAAAATGTCCCTGTATGTGGCTCATTCCACAGTAAAAACAAAATAACTTGTTTCCACTCCCTTCTATAATAGGATATCTCACAGATACAAACTACATCAAATGCAAACTTAACTTTTCAGTAGTGGAAGTGAGACCTCCAGAGTGTGGTAGTTTATTTCCAGGCTTTTTTGTTAAGTCATGAATTTTGGGATTGACATAACGGCAGTCTCCTTGACATTTAATGAGAAAACAGTATCTCAGTTCTTAAAATCACTCTTTCTAGTATTGTTTACTAGCTCTACAGAAACTAGTAATGGTTTTCCCAAGTCATAGGCAAAAGGGAATGGTGACTTTGGTAATGAACTGGACATTTAAGAATGGTCCTACATTAAATGGAGAAGGGATTTAAAGTTTGTAATATATAACTGTGAGCACAAGTTATATTCCTTCCCAGGGAAGGTAGAATGTTTCAAATAGCACTGGAAGTCCTTTCCTTGATTAGACAAATGCCAATTCTATTCTGTGCTATTAGAAAATGTACAATTTTCTGCAGTGCTCCTCTGCTGTTTGGGGGAGTGAAAAATAAGGGATTTATCAGAGAAGTATACATCTAAGGAATGGCCCTTAGCAACAGAAAGGAAATGAACATGAACCTGCCTGTAAGTTGGTTTTGTACAACTGTATTCTAAATCATCCTGAATATACTGACATGAATGTGTCTGTCCCTTTTTAAGCCTTAAGGAGATTTCACTTGACCTATCTTGTCCATCTGTGAGAACAGTTTTTTTCTTGACCTGGAGCGAGTCCCTTTCCCGTCCAGTTTTATCTTCCCATCCATGAAGTCTATAGGAAACACAAAACACTGTTCAAGACTTCTCACTCTTTTTCCACTCACCTTAAGAGAAGGAACTGTAGCAGCACTGATGCAACGATGCAGAGAACTCTCTCTTCTCACATAGTATGCATGAAAGAATGACCAATGGACAAGAAAATACAGCTAATTCCATCAGCTATAATAACCAGCTTTCTGCAAGGTAAAGAATTAGCCTTGTATCTGCCCCCGTGTCAGTGATGTTGGGTAACTCACCAGTCTTCATGTAGGTGAATATTCAGGAGCATTTTCCCTTTATACAGATTCAGCAGGGAAAAGAAAAACTCCAACAACTTTACTAACTCCTGTTAGCTTGAAAAGAAGCTTTTAAAAATAAAATAATAATAATCGTCATGGCACTTTTGAAATGTAGTGGAAGTTCTTAGTGAGCAATTGAGATTTTTGAGTAAGTACTCAAACATACTAGGAAAACGGAGTCAGGGCGATGGTTTCAACAGATGAATCAAAAGCACCACAACAATATGCATCCTATTTCAAATCTTTTTAAAAATCTTTATAAAGAGTACTTAGAAATACTTGCAAGATTATTAGTATGAAATGAACTTGGAACAGATTGCAGAAAGTTGTATCTGAGTAATATAGTTATTTTTTGGTATAAATGTTTGCCAAGTGCTATAATCAATATGAAGTTAGAAATTATGTGTTGTATATAGGAAGTGCAATCTGAGTTCATCTTTAAAGATCTTATCTTAATCTATAAGTACCGGTATTTAAACTGGTATTTTTTAGTAATTTTTTTAGAATCTTTTTGAGTTAAAACAGTGCTTGCAAGAGGGAAAATACTTCTGTGAGGTATAAAACAAAAATATAAATAGGTTAAACTCCCTGCCTTCTCAGAACTTTAAACAGGAGCAATACTGAGTGCTAAGTATACAAAGAATAAAACCTAACATTTAAATTGTAGAGGGAAGAGAGCTTTCACTCAAAGAAAACTATTTAGGACTTTTTTCAGTAATATTTGCAATGTTTAGCTTTGTAAGTTTTCAAATCATGCTATTTTACATTGTTCCAAACTCATATAAAAACAAAACCAAAACTAGTTCATGCTACAACTGGGAAAAAAAAATGTCTAAATTGCTCAAATGTATTTTTTATTTCTCCTTCTGTATTTCTAGATTTTTTCAAGTGATCAGTGTGATGTTTCTACATGCACTCCTCTGTAGTCTTGTAAATTCTCTAATCCATACCACTGTTGCGTTAAATGTTGCCAAAGTATCTCCCAGAATGTTGAAATACGTTTTATGACATGTCTTGACCATTTTCAGTGGGGGAAAAAAGCAGAATCTTATGCAATACTCTAGAACAGAGCGTTGTTCTGTCTTTATAGTAGACATAGCACTGGGTATTTAGGAAAATTAAAGTTGAGCTTGTGTAATAGGCTTACTTCTCAAGAACATCAAGAATAGGTCTCTTTGAATGTCTGCAAGCAGAATTTGGTGAAGTTCTTACAGATGCTGTATATTTTTCTAGACTTTGTATAACTTTTCCTGGTGATTTAAAAAGTGTTTTCCAGTGTCACCTCTTTGTTTGCTTATAACTGCTTGTTAATTTGCAGAAAGCTTGTCTGTTGAAAGTAGCTCAAAGTGTGTGCCAGGGAAGTCTTCTGGGTCCTTGCCTGTTTTCTCTGCAGACATCTTGGTTTGTCTTGATCTTCTCCCCACAAATTCCCGTTGTGATGTTTCTGTCCATAAGACACTAAAATCCTCTAGAAATCTGTGGCATCCAAACTGGGTTGGAAGATCCATGAAAGGGACTTCCAGTCAATGTTTTACAAGCATTTGTTTCTTCTGGGAATTGATGCCATTCACTTTGAGGACATGTATAGAGAAAGATATTTGCTGCTGTGAACAATCTTTTTTTTTTTTTAATTACTGTTTCACATGGTGTTTTATTGGTAATGTGTTCAGTAAGAAAATTGAAATGCTTTGAAAAAAAAATTCAGCCTCAGATCTTGCCTCTTTATTGAAAGAAAAAGAAGTAAAAAAACAACAAACAAGTGAAACAACGTTAATTATATATTTCCCAGTCAACACAAAATCGGGGACACTTGTCTGCAGTCATCTTCACCAGTGTATGTTCCTCAATGCTTATTCAAACTTGTGCACAAAACTGTGTGCATGCTTAATTGGAGATTTTACCTTTAACTCCACGTTAGCTTTGTTCCGTAGATATCTGTGGAGCGTTCTTCAGTTCACTAGGTAGTGGGGAAATGTAGACCATGGTCCTCTAACTCTGGTTAAAAGTGACCTACGTGTGTTAATTGTAATTTTTTTTGCAGAACTTTTTGTTTGATATGTAATCTTTCCTAGCAGGAAAATAATTCTAATTTTCACAGACCTTCACTTCTTTCAGGTCACTTTTAGAAGAGGTCAAGACTCCAAAGCATCTTCTCTAACTGTTTTGATGTTATGTGGCTAGATTTATCATCTTAGTTTCTTTTGCCGGTAATGAATATATGCCCAAAACATGTTTACTTTGTTTGGTTTTCCCCTACCTGCAACTTTTTAGGAACTGATCCCACTCATACTGTGTACAGCCTGCCTTCATCCTGAACCCAAAGAGAGAGATCAGCTTCTACACATACTGTTCAATTTGATCAAACGACCAGATGATGAGCAAAGGTGTGTTTGCGTTTGTGTGTTGCGGGGCAAGAAGGAACATTTTTTTCTTTGTCAAAGAAATGGAACTAATAGAAACTGGATATTATTGAATGATTTTAATCAGGTTTCTCTTCAGCTGATATTTCACTGGTACAATGTTGACAAATTTGTGTAGACTTTGGGACTTGGCATTTTCATAACCTGTACTTTCTAGTTACTGAAGTTCAAGAATGCGGTAAGCTGCAGTGTAACATTTCTTTTGCTTAAAGATGATCTGGGATGTTCTCTGTTAAAATAAACTTTAAAATCATAATTCTTAGTAATGGTAGTTGCAGGAATCAAAGCAGCTGTCTTAGTGTATCTTACTTATCTGTATGGTTCTAAGTTTACTACCATATGTAATGTGGGAAAATAGGTTGAAGAAATAGTATTCTTTCTATTTGTAGTTCAGTACTACAGTAGCAATAAAAATTCAGTAGACTGAAGCAATTACTTAATTTTGACAAGTGTGAAGAGCTTTGTTTTACTTTAGTTAACTTTGGAACAAAGTTTCTATTTTGTTTTATAAATATAGTGATTTCTTATTAGTCAGGAAGTCTGATTTTATACCAATGTTGGCGAGATTATCCTTAAGGTTGAAAGACAGTACGCTAGCTGGTATGTCTTTATTAATTGTGAAAAGGTTTTTCATATCTGGTGATGTATAGTTCTTATATATTTGGTAAAGCATCTGTATCTACTGTTGCTCTATTCTGTCTTCAGACAAAACTAGTTTGAATGAAATAAATGGAAAGTGTTTCTTTTGAAGATTCTCTGCAGCTCAAGTGTTCTTACTTCTTATAAATTTTTTCCATGGTATAACTTAGGCATAAATAAAAACAGCTTATAGTACAGTAGTACCATGCCGACTGAAGTTGCATCAAGAAGTGGTCCTTGTTCCACTTCAAATTCATTGGAAATTTGCTTCTGAAAATTCTGCTGTTATCTAAAATGTTTTGAATGTCCCATGCAGACTGTGAAGTTAAAATTATTTTGTGATTGAGAGGGAGGGGAAGTTGCATCTCGCTTGTAGTTTCTTGTTGTTTGCTTGTCACAAGACTGTGGCCTGTCAAGTTGATTTTTAGATATGCCTGTTCAGCTGCTTATGGGTGTGTTACATCCAGCAGCTAAGAAAGAGGAATATCCAAGTTGCTTTTCCTTCAAAATTGTTCATTCTTTATTGTGAAGGTTTAAATCTAAGAATAACTTGCTTTCATCGGAAATTTGGGAAGAATGTTCTTTCATATGTTCCAGGGATTATGACAGAACATTCCATATATTCATGGCATATTTTACATACACATAAATTGTGGTTTGTTTTAATGTAGCCATAGCACCTGACTGAAGAATAAGTAACATTCCATCAAGTAAAAGAAATTTTGAATAAAACTTAGCGAATACTTTTTCAGAACTCATTTCAGTCATTTTTTTTTAATATTTAAGTTATGTATTTATGTGAAAGTATATTATTAATTCCTGCTTTTTATCTGAATAAGTTTAGGTAATGTTTTAGCAGTCTTGTGCACTATGAAAGGAGCAAAGATGTTAATTAGCTCTTAGGTTACTCAGTCACCTTTTGTCATGCTGTGCAGGCCTACATTCTACATTAAAGTAGCAGATGATATAAAGTTGACTTTTTTACTTTGTTAAATACAAGAGACTGGAACGTGGCATCACATTTATAACAATCAGCACGTTAAAATAAGCTTTCAACTTACTATAAATATTTGGGCTTGTAAAGTAAGTTAACAGTTATGTGGAAAGCTTGTGTTGTACTTGCCTCTGAGAAAGACATTTTGGTGCTTTCAGATCTAGCATTTCACCATAGTTCTGTATGCTTATTTTATTTAACAAGCCCACTTTTAACCTGAGGGCTTTGCTCATTAGTGTAGTATTTGAATTTTCTACATGCATATAAAATTCCCTTCTGAAAAGGAACAAATGTGTCTTAGTTTTACTTCTCTTTGGACAATTACATTGTTTTTGGAAGCCAGGGAGCCATGAAGAAAGCAGATTAATGTTAGCGTATTCTATGGGAAGGTTAAAACGTAGTTTGTAATGTGACCTTTTGAGAAGATCTGCAGGTAATATATGTAGAAACAGCACTCTTAATGAGGTCAATACATCATGCTTAGTGTGACTAGTACGTCTTTTCATAGGTTATACAATACCGTCATACAGAATGCTCATAACTTGATAATGTATTATGGAAAACTCTAGTCAGCAAGCTTTTAATATAGGAGTGACAAAAAACCCTGAACTGTGTATTATAAAATTGAATTGCTTACCAGTGCATACAATCACTTAATAAACTCTAGAAAGAGTTAAGAATTACTAAACTGTGTTCTGCTCTAATTCCTGCCACGTTCATTTAGTCTCATTCTTGATTTTGCTTTGCTTTCTGTACTGGTGAAGCAAAGTAGTGCTCTACTGAGTAGTACTGACTTGCTTTATGTTCCTGTTTAGCAGATTTTAAGTGTGTAGTCTAAAGAGAGCTATTTGAGGAAAGCCTTCTCAGCATCTTGTTAACTAAAGGGATCATCATGACAGTAACTAAAAAGATGCTCCTTCAGTCTAGGCTACAATTTTTGCAGCAGCTGAGTGTTAACAACCTTTGTTTCAATGACCTAGCGCTGAGAACTTTACTCCCTTTCCTTCCCATGAAGTACTAGTTGTTGTCATATGCTTCTAGAATGGTTACAGTATAATATTTAAAACATTATTTTTGAATACTTTTGTAATATCTGAAAGTTCCCAACTTTATGAGCAAGGCAAAAAAGAAAAAAGGAAGACTGACTTAATTTTGAGATTTCATTAAACATTCTTGAGAAGATTTAGTGTAAAAAAAAAATGTATTTTCTTTCCCTTTTTCTAATGCAGTAGATTTCAGATGATTGCTGTATCCTCCTATTTGCTATTAATACATTATGACAGTATGTTCTGTTGCCCATTTATGGGATTAGGTGCAGCATGTAGGTCAAGAACCAAACACAGGCACTTGAGTATCTCTTTTGTATGCCATAGAATTTGCAATTGCCACAAGCTTTTGTCTCCATGTTGCTATCACAAATCAACTTTTGATTTCTTGAGCCTTATCTAATCATTCATTTGGTTTTCCCTGAACCTTTTTACCTTGATCAAAGGTCTAGTTCTCTGTGTGTGCTAGAGAGGGGAAAAAAGATAATTAATTCTTCTGTTTGGCTTAAAGAATGCTGGAAAAAAAATCTTTTAGGTAGACTATTTCTCCTTGAAAATACTCTGAAAGTGAACATATCTCTTTTTGTTGGAATATATTATATTACTGGTTAAGAGATAACCAGCAGAATCTCTGCCTTTCAACCTTAAGGGGATACTATTAGCTGCAGTAATATTTAGGAGTTAAGACGTGATGCTAGAATGATAACGAATTAATTATAACTTTGTTTCCACAAGGTAATAATGAACAAATTCACAGTGGTATTCTAATCTTACTGTAGAGATGGTAAAATGAGTGTCTCTGGTCCACTTATTATCATTTAAAACTATTTATCTAAGTTCCGATGTAAGTAATAAAACTAGATAGGACTGGTAAATTGCATGCAAAGTTGACATTATTCCAATCCTTTTAACAGGAGAAATAACACACTCAAAAATCCTTACAAAATAAACACTCATTAAATAGAAGTCAAAATATCACAACGTAGTTTTGCAGATGCCTGTAGTTTGATCTCATTTTGCCTCAGTGGACCTATAAGCAATCATTCCCCCATCCCTTCAGACTTCTTTCCTTGAGTATTTTGCAATAAACTGGTCTTTCTTGAATCTTTCTGTATACATCCACTTTTTAGTGTAATTTTACATGCCTACAGTATAAATAGAACCTCATTTTATGTATAGCTGCCTGTGAGGAAGGTGGTTCTTCAAGCACCTTAAATGTAAATAAGATAATGGGAAGAATAATGGGAGATTTCTGACCTCACATATTTCTTACTCGGCTGCTTTCATTGATCAGTCATGTGGTCAATTTATATTTTAAGGTTTTTGGATCTTAGTAGTATATAAATATTTTGGAGCCAATATTTTTTATCTCCTAAAAATTTGTTGAAACATTAAATATATCTTTATACCTCCGATTTCCTGCAAATTGAGGAAAGTTTTCTTTTATTAATTAAAAAAAAAGCAAGAATATAAATAAAATTACTCACGTGATCATAGATATTACTGATTAATTGCATTCCTCTTTAATTATTTTCTTCCTTTAGAAGATTTCTGACAAGAGTCCAGTATTTTGGAAGAGATGACAGTAACTTGCACATTAATGTGTTGCAAAACCATTTCATAAAAGATTAAGTTACTTTGAATCGAAGATCATGAAATCCAACAGATGCTTCTAAATAGAAGCAGTAGGTAGCGTTAAGTAACTTAAAACCATTTATTGTGTGGCAAATCATAGTATTCAGAAAAAAAAGATTTAAATCAGAGATTTAGTCAAATTCTCAATCCTAGATATGAGGAAATAAGTGCTCGGAGACTCCCAAACTAGAGATTCTCAGGCTCTAGTTCATGGAGTTTGGGATCTTCCAAGTTTCTTGAAAAGACATATTAAATAGAGAACAGTGTATCAGCTTTCAATTTGAGATTTAGTCGGTGTGTATGGTGTGAGATTTTGACTCTAAATGATTACCTGTTGCCTGATGGTATCTGCTTTTCCTAACATAAAGAGTTGAGGCATCATATGTTATAGAACTTTACTTTATAAGCAAATTAAAGTTTTAAATTTATGTTTTCAGACAGATGATACTGACTGGTTGTGTGGCATTTGCCCGACATGTTGGACCAACACGTGTAGAAGCTGAGCTTTTACCACAGTGTTGGGAGCAGGTAACAGCTTATTTTGTGCTTTACGTTGGTAAATTATTTACAACTTCATAAATGTTGTTTTGTTTGTTTTAAAGGGAGGTTGTTTAAGTTCTGTTTTTCAATAAATGACTGCTCAAAGTATTTTTCTGAAAGATACTTGCATGCTCTTTGACCTCATTATATATGCATTTTTATGGCATGGAAAAGAATTCAGAAACAGAAAATCTGATAAGGTTATCTGGAGGTTATAGGTACCTGCATGTCACATACCTGCATGTGTTGTACTGAAATGCAGATATTCGTGCATTTGTCAGCAGTGTTACCCAATCTGTTTCCAAGCAGGATTGTTCATAAATTTCACGTAGTCATTTCCAGACTACTGGGATTCCATTGGCATTCAAAGATGTCATTTACTGATTCTGCATTGTAAGTGATAAGTGCAACAGTGTCCACACTTGAGCTAGCTTAAATTCTTAAACAGAAAATTAAAGATCAAAGTAGTCAGAAATAAGTCCCCTGTAGATGAATGTGAATTTTTATCTGTAAGATCAGCCTGAAGCTTACACATGAATTCCAGAATCCCAGTGACCTTTTCCGTGGGTATAATAAATTAATAGAAATAACTGAACAACCAAACTGAAAAGCTCGTTCTCTTTCATCTGAGACACAGAGAGAGACCAACATGAGTTCAGGTGAAAATCTTTATTTTCCTGCAATATAGAAGAAAAGGGAATTGATTGCCTAAAAGACGCTGAATAAATAAGCCATGACAAGAGTAGTAATGCTTGCTCTTTGATTACACGATCTTTCTGGTTTGGTACTTGTCTACTGTTTCTCCACATGCATAACTTGGCCCTTTCTGTTTTGCAATGAAGTCCAATCTTTAATAGCCTTAATACTTTCTGAGTGTACAAGTTACATATTAAATGCATAATTTGTGTGACATTTGTGTAATTAGATGCATTATATGTATGACTGATATATATATTGATTAAAGAAAAGACCTACAGCAACTGAACGTAAACCACATTTTGTTTTCTTAGTCCTCTTGAAATTTAAAGAGAGTTTAAAGGAACTAATCTCACTTCAGTAAGAGCACATCTTCATTATAACATTTTCATGATAATTGCTGATGCACAGGAGAAACCAGTCCAACTTGTATCAGTGCCACCTATCAAGCTGCCAAGCCACATGACATCATGGTTTTACTTAATGCAGTTTGCCAATCTTTGTTTGCAGTACTGAAACCAGGTCAGCATTTTCTTTAGCAAAATACCAGCTGAATCTCATTGCCACATAACTAAGTTTGCAGGAAGTAGTTTTCTGCCTTCTTTCAGGGATGTCTTAATCATGAAGGGGTTAGTATAGTTGGACCCCAATCAAAATCTACTTACAGATGTAAAGGACTGGGGCATCAGAAAATTTAACATTTTTATCTACACATTCTGGAGCTCAGAGTAATCAGGCTAGTCTTTGCCATTTTTTTTTACCTGCTCATCAGAGCTCTACATGTACAATTTGCTGTCTTATTCATCTGAGTGTAGAGTGTGGATGCTAAAGGTTTCTTAAGAGCTAGTAACCAATTAATTGGCATCCAAAACATGTAATACTACCAAATAAAAACAAAGGAAAAGAAATTTACCATTATGCTTACATTCTCATCGGCTAATAATTTTCCCTGAATGACAAGCCTTATAGAAATTTGAGTCTTTCTTTCCTTTCTCTTTCCAGTATGTCAGTATGTCTTCGCAGTAAGAATGTAAGCCCTGAATTTGTCCCTGTGCATGGGAGTTATTTCTGCCCAGGTGCAACACTTTGTTACACATCTTCATTACTGCCCTCAGAATCAACCTTTGGTGCACATCATCGGGCACTGGCCCACTCCTCTGTCTTGTCCTTCTTGAAGATAGCAGTCATGTCTGATTTCTTGTCCTTGGGAGCCTCCCATATTGCCACAACTCTTTCAATTATCATCCCACCAAGGCTCAATATACTCATGCACGTCCAATTTGTTTAAATGTTTCCTAACCTGATCATTCTCTACCAAGGATAAGTCTTCCTTGCTCCAAACTTCCCCTTGGGTTTTAGGAACCTGAGATTGCTGAAGACAAGTCTCCTCAGTAAAGTCCCAGACAAAGAAGGCAATGACTACCTTGTTTTTTTTTTTTCCCTTGATAAGATAGCTGACTCTGCACAGCAAGAGAAAAAGTAGTTGTCTCACCTGTTGCATATCCTATTTTATCTGACATGATCCAACCATTACCTTTTTGTTGTCTTTTTTTCTCTTTTTTTTAATTAACAAAGTATATTGAAATATATCACACATGTTTTACTATGCAACCATTTTGGAAATCAGCCTTAGTGGTCAGTGAGAGAAGAGTGCTAATGGTTGCAGAGTCACATCTTTGAAACATGACATCTTTAGTCTAGGTTTAGAAACAGAACATCAAAAGAATGAAAATACTTTTTGGCTTAGTACCTGTGTCCTCTTTTGACCCTTACTGCTCAGCAAGACCTGGGCAGTTGTGCTACAATGGTTGGCTCAGATCACTAGAGGGCACTCATGCAATTCTTACATGAACAGCGCTCCTGAAAGGCTACACAACGTGAAAAATTTCAGGATATGCCAGTTCATAAATTCCTCATGTTCTTTGGAGTATATGTTTTCTGTCCTTTCAGCAGCCCATATCATAGAATTATAGAATCATAAAATGGCTTGGGTTGGAAGGGACCTCAAGGATCGTCAAGCTCCAACCCCCTGCCACAGGCAGGGCCACCAGCCTCCAGATCTAATACTAGACCAGGCTGCCCAGGGCCAGGGCCCCATCCAACCTGGCCGTGAACACCTCCAGGGACGGGGCATCCACAACCTCCCTGGGCAGCCTGTTCTAGCAACTCACCACTCTCTTGGTAAAGAACTTCCCCCTGATATCCAACCTAAATCTTCCCTCCTTCAACTTAAAACCATTTCCCCTTGTCCTGCCATTATCTACCCTTGTAAAGGGTTGACTCCCCTCCTGTTTGTAGGCTCCCTTTAGGTACTGGAAGGCTGCAATGAGGTCACCCCACAGCATTCTCTTCTCCAGGCTGAACAAGCCCAGCTCCCTCAGCCTGTCTTCGCAGGGCAAGTGCTCCAGCCCCTCTTAGTGGCCCTCCTCTGGACCCTCTCTAACTGTCCCTGTCTTTCTTGTACTGGGGGCCCCAGACCTGGACGCAGTACTCCAGATGGGACATCACAAGGGCAGAGTAGAGGGGAACATTCACCTCCCTGTCCCTGCTGGCCACCCCCCTTCTGATGGAGCCCAGGATACCATTTGCCTTCCGAGCTGCGAGAGCACACTGCTGGCTCATTTTAAGTTTTTCATCCACTAGGACCCCCAGGTCCTTCTCTGCAGGGCTACTCTCCAGGTTTGCTCCTCCCAGTCTGTATATATGCCTGGGATTCCTCCGGCCCAAGTATGAAACCTTGCACTTTGCTGTGTTGAACCTCATTAGATTCACCCAGGCCTACCTTTCATGTCTGTTGGTGCTGCTCACCACCCTTACTTTTACTTTATATACATACACGCTTCCCAGAATATTCTCTTATTGTAAGCTCTGATTTACAGGACAACTAGAGAAGGCTGTGTCCGGCTTGTCTTTATGCCTCAGTATAAGAATTTGAGGTTGCTTCATACCCATATGCAACTTGTACAGGAGCAGCTAATGTTTGTCTAAGAGGTGCACGCATATCCTTCTATTGTAGTTCATACTAACCACATTTTGAATAGTGGTCGCTGCAAAGCAAATAGCCATTCTCTTTTTCTTCACCAGATCAACCACAAATACCCAGAGAGACGGCTACTGGTAGCAGAATCTTGTGGAGCACTAGCACCTTACCTTCCAGTAAGTATAAGTACTGACCCTTTATACTTTTAGTGAAACCAGGGTTAAAATCTGTTGCATAACTTAAATATTCATTGGCTTTTTAAAATAAGGTGAATCTTATACATAGGCAGTAACATTATGTTCTACTTTATATCACGCGTATGAAATTCAATAAAGAGGAAGTGAATTATAACAAAGGAAGGCAGGTTAGTCTGGCTATAAAATGTCTTAGTGACCAGTGTGGCTTGAGTAAATTTTCTTAGTTTCAGTAAAAATGAAATAAAGGTAGTTAGGGTCAACCAAGGAAATCACCACTGAAAAAATAATTGGCATGCAGTAACAGAGTTCTTCTGACACTGGGAAATATTTAAAGTAAAGAGTGCTGCTAGTCAAAAGCAGCAGCAGTGTTTAGTCAGTGGCAAACTAGAATCTGAAGCTTCAGAGGAAGATGAAAATAAACAAAATTAAAAGCACACTGCTCAAATTTAGCAATGGAGTGCTTAAAGATTCTTTTTTAAGTAATAATGCCGTGTCTGGGCGAATAGTAGCGTTTTGCTGTTAGTTACTTTTGATATATGCTTCCATGTTAGTTAAAAGACACCAGTTCTTTCCTTAGTAGAACAAAAGACTCTAATGATGCAACCAACACTGTATTTTCATTCATCTATTATTGTCGCAGCTGAATGCGTATTTTTCATTAGGAGATTCATGGCTGTTGAAAGGGATTGTTGTTTGTAAGCACTAATAGAAATGCAAATCATTTATAAAAATTGATACAAACCAGCATATCTTGTTTCATTGGATTTAACAAGTATTTTTCTTCTTTACACACAGAAAGAAATTCGTAGTTCATTAGTACTTTCCATGCTGCAACAAATGCTAATGGAAGATAAGGCAGATCTCGTACGAGAAGCTGTGATCAAAAGCCTTGGCATCATTATGGGATATATTGATGATCCAGACAAATATCAACAGGTACAATTTGAGTCGGATTCTGTATGTATGGAATGTGTTTTATATTTACTTGACGAATAGGAGGGTACATTGTTTTACATGTTTACATTAAAAACTTGAATACTTGAAATGTTGATGGTTTTCTATTAATATTGTTTTTTATTGTGTCACTAAGACTGAAAAGAAAGCGTATACTTTCAAATACCATTGGAACCTCAGATGTGAGCCTCACATAGAGGTTTCTTTAATAATTTGTAATTCATTTTCAAGTATATTCCACTTCATTGCCCACCTGCCACTATTAGCGAGTTTGATGTCATCACTTGCTAACAGGTTCATCTACTACAGTAAAGCTTACTTGCAGTTCTTCTTAATTTTGGCTAATGGTATTTCAGGTTCATGAGTGTGAAGAATTTCTCTGTTTAAGTTTTTTGAAAGTGGAATGGTAAGAACATGTTTGTATTAATTCTGATAACGGTAGAGAAATGCTTGCAGGATCATGGAACCATTGACTGTTAAACTTCATGGATGAGGTAAGAATATATGTTGAGAGGCCCTCCGTGTACTACTTTGGTTTACTTTTTTTATTGTAAAAGCCTAGTCTGTGTATGCTTTGTGCAGTAATCTTTAGAATAAATAGTAGGAAAAGCAATTAATTTTCTACTCATTTTTCCAGGGATTTGAACTGCTACTTTCAGCTCTAGGAGACCCTTCAGAACGTGTAGTTAGTGCAACACATCAAGTATTTTTGCCTGCTTATGCTGCCTGGACAACAGAACTGGGAAACTTACAGTTCCATCTTATACCTACACTGCTTAGTAAAATTGAAAAACTGCTCAGGGTATGTGTTTAGCTGCTTCTACATTGGAGACTTCTCTTTGTAGCTTTATTATGTGTAAGTTCTATGAGGGAGAAATTTCCTGGAGATTTTTTTTTTCTTGTAACTGTATCTCTTACAATTTAACCAAGATGCTTATTTTCACAATACAGTTCACTCATTCAGTTTTTAGATGCATTGATCCTTGAGGCTAAGGAATCCTGTTTCCAAAATGTGTTTGAAATTGTTCTTTCAGAGTATCAGTATGTTCAGTAATGTGACTCACTTAATGCCAAAGATTATATTGCTGACTTCTTTTGAGAAGTGCCTTAAGGATGACGAGAGTGTTTGGATTGTAATGCAAAGTATGCTAGTGGTCAGGATAAATGACCGTACAACTAGCGCTTCTAGGTAGTTCATCACAAATGTCTCCAAACTGAAAACTTTAACTAAATGTCCTGTTTGTTTCAGGAAGGAGAACATGGTTTGGATGAACATAAGCTCCACATGTATCTATCTGCTTTGCAGTCACTGATTCCATCATTGTTTGCATTGGTGCTACAGAATGCACCTTTCACAAGCAAGGCTAAACTGCAGGGAGAAGTACCCCAGATAGAAGGTAAATTAATTTCTTTTAAGTGGAATTTTTGGAAACACAAGTATAATTCAGTTACAAATCTCAAATCAGTATTAAATGGAAGGAAAGCAAAGGAAGAATTTCAGTAATAGTTCTCATTTACCTGGAACTCATTTATACCTCAGGTTACTAGATAAACATAAGTTGCAGGATTTATGTATAAGCTTTATATTTTTTTAAAAACACATCTATAAAATAATAATTTAAGTTCCTGTCCCCAGGATTCTTTTATAATACACTTTTTTTTATATTGTATATTCAGATATAGCCAGAACAAAGAAAGGAGTTCAGGGAACCTCTGTCATGTTGTGAATTTCCTTCAGTGTGACTGAGTTGATGGAGAGAATTATTTTTTTTTTTTTTAAGCTAGGTTCCAGCATAGGAAGATTTGTCATGACTTTATTTCTTCTGTTTTTTTCCTTTTTGGGAAAAAGTCTTTCTACTTCCCTTCTTCACCCCTTCTCCAATTTCATTCCCGTAAAAGAAATGTCTTACAAAAATTCTTGTCATATATGTAACTAATTACAGACATCAGGTAGTTCACACGGAAGAAATACGAAAGTCGTGAATATTTACCAAATGACTGCCAGTACAAGAAAGGAGAACTAGATTGTATCTTTTAGGATTTTTTTTGCTAAAATTTCTGTATTTATTTAGCAGCATTCTATACTGTCCATTATAGGCAAAATGTCTTCTGTGCCCAGTGGCTTATATAATCTCATGACAATCTTGCAGTAAAGCACTTTGTTGTCCTAATACACCATATAAATTGTGGAGGGGGAAAAAATGTTTACCTTCTGATTTCCTCCATATTTTTTTTTCTTAAATAATGCTTCCTTATTTCATCCTCTCCTAAACCTGAGCCACTTCACTATCACAAAATAAAATAATGTTTTTATTTCATCTCTCAATATTTCTCTGTACTTCACAAAAGAAACTTTTGAGAAAGCAAAACAGTCCTTAACTACACTTCCTAAAGGTTTTTGAAGAACTGTTTTCTACAAATAGACAATAATAGCTCAAGAAAGCTGTCTTTAGATTTGGTGAATGACTACTTTTTTATTATTATTATTTGTAAGAAGTGGAAAAAATACATTCTGGTGCAGGAACTTTGCCATCTGTTTTACATCTGTGTAATTATCTTGGCAAACAGAATGGTCTCTTAGTGAAGTTACACAATTAAATCAGGACTCCCAGCCTCTTTAGTGTTTTCTTTTATTACAAATACTTTTTAAAGATCATGTTGGTATTACCTGCTATGTACTGGTAATATTTCTGCAGGTCAAGAGTCAAAGAATGGTTAAGAACCTTACGTTTAAAAGGAAATTTGGAAAGGAGCAAGTGGTGTTATGTGCATGAATGTAAAAATGTTAGACGTGCCACAGTAAAGCTCTTCCAGCTGACCTGAGTCACGTGAAGATGAGCACTTTTTCCCTGAATTGCTAGTGTTTAAATAGGGAATTCAAAAATGTCAGCCTTCAATGTAGTCTGACAGTTGCTTCCTCAGCGTAAGTGGAGGAAACGAATCTCTTATACTTTCCATGTTCGCACTAATACGGTAGCACTATTGGAACTGCGAGCTTGTCTTGAATTCCACAGTAGGAAAGATTACATACTTGCCACTTAACGTCTTTGCTGAATAATTTTAGGTATACTTCACATAAATTGAATGTCATATAAGAAACATTGGTGTAGCAGACTTTTGACCCCAGGATATTGTAATGGTCTAGAATTTTTTGAGTTCTTGCTTTTTCTTTGTAAATTTTTCTTTTCTGTTGATCCAGATAATTGAGGAGATAGTGTAAAGTGTAGCAAAAGTCAGGAGACCTTGTTGTCTTGTCATTCAACAATAAATATACAGTGAGATCTCTGGAGTCACCCACAATCTCTGCATTTTCTCTTTTTAAAAATGAGGGTTATGTAGTCTCTTCGGAGTTGGATTTAACTCATGGATTTTTAAAAGGCAATTTGAAAACCTCACACAGAATTTACCAAAGCACTTCAGACTTCCTTAACTGTCTTTATTGACGTGGTTTCCAAGCCATTTTTATATTGTTTTGTTCATGATTGCTTATTCTCTGCTGTTGCAGTCACTAGATTTCCCCGACCTGCATCACCTCTTCAGGATGTGGCTATCATCATCGGAAGCCGTGAACAATTGGCAGTACTGTTGCAGCTTTACAACCATCAGCTAGAACATGAGGGGACCACAGGCTGGGAGACTTTGCTATGGGTAGTCAATCAACTGTGAGTTAATTTGTACCTTATGGTTCCTAAAAGTTATCAAAACTAATAGTTCCTAATAAATTGTTACGGTTAGCAGTGTTTGAACTTCATAGTTTTAAGTATGATTGTGTTTAAGAATTACTCAATTTTAAAAAGAAGATGATTGGGTTTTTTTTATAGCTTTTCTTAAATATCATTGTGAATTGACTATTGATTTTATTCAGAAGATATCGTCTAGGTAATGGAATGTATAAGCAATTGCTCACTACAGGGAAATTTTTTTCAGCTTTGCCCTAATATAGTCAATTCTCTGTTGAAAGGAAGATTCTTGTATTCTCATTATTTCATTAGATATGCTCTTCCTCAGTAACAGATATTTGAAAATGTCAGACTTTCCTTGCATTTAAACCTTGCTTTCTTCAAAGTTTAGGAATTGTACAGAACATTTAGATAATTTTATTAGTAGTTTATATACATACTTATTAGCATATACAGTAAATCTGTACTAATATAACTGGGGAGAAACAAAAGATCAGTGTAGTGTCTAATATCTTTCTTCTTTGCCAATTTCCAGGTTGCCACAGCTTATAGAAATAGTTGGCAAAATCAATGTAGCATCAACTGCATGCGTCCATGAGTTCTCCAGATTTTTCTGGAGACTTTGTAGGACATTTGGGAAAATTTTTACAAACACTAAGGTAAGGTAGTACCTTAAATGTTATTTTGCCAACACAGTATATGGATAATAAATACATATTACTCGTATTTTATTGTATATTTGAGTGTTCATGTTTTATGTGACATTTGTATTTATGCGCCATACTGATGCTTTTCCATAAGTATTGTTAAATCTGATATTTTAAACTTGAATTTGCACCATTTTGTATTGTGTTGAGAAAAATGGCCTTCTCATTTTACTCAATATACGGTGTTTTTTTTAACTATATTCATCATATTTGCTTTGTGAGTGGCATAAGGAGTGGGAGAGATCATTCTAATTCTAGTGATTTCACAATTTTCTTCAGAACAGCATTCTGTCCATTGTTTGTACTCTACCCTGCGCTTCAGTGGTAATTTTAAAATGAATATTCCCTGCCAAAAAAGATTTGCACAGGTTATACCTAAATATTTTTAGCAAGGACGTATGTCATTTTTTTCTCAATAAGATAATTTTTGAATATTCATTAAGAATATTTTAAAGAGAAATGCTAACATACTCCAGTATTATCTAAAGATAAAATTAAACAAGCTTAGCATTCTGTGTTAACCTACTACATGCTGCTTCGACAGAGACTAAAACCTTGTATTTTGAAAGAGAGCCCTCACTGACAGCAAAGACATGAACCAAACTAAGTACATTACTGATGACTGATTTTACATATAGCATGATAGAACCATAAATCCTAAGGCCCAACTAAGCAAACTGACAAAAGGCTTCAACTGTTACCATTAGGAGTGCTAAATGCTGTTACATCAGTGATAGCTGCTGATGAGTGGGTACTCATTAGAAATTTTTGTTCTCTGTCATACTTTGAATTTTGGTAGAACAGCTGCACTTCTTAAAGGTTCTGTATTTTTCTTTCTGTATCTTCAAAATGTCTTCTGTCTTAATTTTTTGTAAGCGAATTGATACTAGCAATAAGCTGTCTCATGTGGGTTTCATAATCCTTTATGTAGGTAAAACCACAGTTCCAGGAAATACTAAGACTGTCTGAGGAAAACATAGGTGAGTAATACTTTATTCACATGAATAAAATTGATCTTAACAGGAGCTGGAAAAAAATGTTATTCTCCTGTTCAAATAACGTTTTCAGATCACAGTTCTCAAATTTGTCATTTTTCTGAAATGCTGAAAATTTAATCTTAATGAATGGTACACTCTTAAGTTGTACATTGTGTATGTGCGTAAATTACGAATAAACTCTTAAATCCAAGTATTAGTTGAGCATTATTTTAGAGTGTGTACGTATGCCTATGTATATATATTCTTTACATAAATGTATATGCATACATATTTTACTTTATATATGTACATATGAAAAATAAATTCTTTAATGTGTTTTATTAGATTCCACAGCAGGTAACGGAGTGCTAACAAAAGCTACAGTTCCCATCTATGCAACAGGAGTCCTTACGTGTTATATTCAGGTAGGTTTGTTTTTCTGTTTCTGTGTTAGATTTTACATATTATTCTATCAAAACAAAACAAAAAAAAAATCCACCACCTTAATGTTCTCTTTGTAAACTGCTTGTGCTCTCATGCGTTGAAGATAAGTAGGTAAGTTGGCAGCCCTAAACCTATTTAAAAACTAAATTTCCTAAGAACTACATTTACTACTACATTTAGGTGATAGCCATCCGTGTTAAAAGATAGTGAATTCAGTAAATCTTAAAATGACATCAGGCATTGTCAGCACTGCTAATTCTCAGATCTTGACAGCTGCCCTGTGCCTCTATCCAAAATATTAATTATGTTCAATAAATGGGCTCTCGGCCATTTAGCTGTGGCCCTTGCAAGCAAGCCATAACTTTGCAACAATCTCTGAAATAAACAAGCAGATAAATTGCTATTTTGGGCGCGGTTGGAGTCTTAAAATTTTAGTGCTATTTAGGACTAAAATAAACACCCTGTAAATAACACTACCTAATCGTCCAGTAACTAGCAGTTATAAACTGGCATACACATGACTTACAAAGGAAACTAAACCCTTCATCATCTCACAGATGGACTTGCATTCCTCACAGTGGACTGTAAGCAATCGTTAACTGTCGGGAGCCGTGAAAATGGGTTTTAAGTTTATTTAGTAAACACATTTGGGGAATTTTGAGCATATAAGTTTGTGCTTAGCTGATGAAATACACAAATAGTCTTGTGTTTCCTTTTAAATGTTCTTGTTCTAAAAGCATATTTTGGAAATTCTATGAAAATTGAGTGCTAAATCTAATCTGCTCTCTCTTGCAGTTTGTCTTTTTCATAGCTGTACGTTGTCAAACCGTAACAATTCTACTATGTTTAATGTTGTATTTCTTTTAGGAAGAAGACCGCAAACTGTTAGTTGGATTCTTGGAAGATGTCATGACCATGCTTTCCCTATCTCATGCTCCTCTTGATAGCCTGAAAGCTTCCTTTGTGGAACTGGGGTAAGGAAACTTGGCGTTGACTAAATCTGAATGCATTAGAAGCTTTTATTAAAACGTCTTAATCTGGCTGTAATCTTATTAGCTGTGCTGCCTGAGGGGAATAATGAGTAGGCTTATGTTTTTCCTTGGTGTTTCACAAAATTTAAACTAATAATCTCCCAAATGAAAAATGCAGTGTTTAAAAAGAAACAACCTTTCAAGTGTAAAAAAAGGAAAACCAAGAAAAATTCACACATGGAAGAAAAAATAAATACAAAAAAAAAAACCCTCACTAAGGATAAAAATAGAAATTGATTTAGTATTTCTCATATTCTTACTGTACATTCTTATATGTATTTTCATTCAGTTCAGTATTGTAATATTTTGAAATTTATATTCTGAAGAACTTTTAAAATCAACTTCAAAATGCAACCTGTTTTCTAGACAGCAGCATTTTCCATGGCCTTTGGAAATGGAATACACATTATATATCTTTCATAAAGGATAAAAATTGGAGTTTTAGATTTGTTGAGACAGCTTTTTGTAGGCAAAAGATCCACAAAGGTTTGGGAGAATTTATTTTCTTTTTTCTTTTTTTTTTTCTTTCTTGATTGCCCAACTGTTTTCTTTTAGTGCAAACCCAGCTTATCATGAGTTGCTGTTAACTGTCTTATGGTATGGAGTTGTCCATACTTCAGCTCTTGTTCGATGCACAGCAGCTAGAATGTTTGAGGTAAGTGATATCCAAACTTTTTTCGAGTACTTTTCTGAAACAGCAGTATATTTTTAAAAACTGATTCAGATGAAATTGATACATTCTCAAAAATTATGCATGGCTTAAATAAGTTGCATACTGTGTGATGGAGCAGAAGTTGTGCAGTTGTTTCTCTGTCTGTTCTGTGTTCACTAGCACATCTCATTATGTAATTTGTCATTAGCCACTTGCAGGATGTTTCTATAGTGATTGTGTATGTGTTCTTTGATCTACTACTGACTTGATTGTTGCATTGATTATTGCATGCTGAAAAACATTTTCCGATGAAAATGAATTTCTTGGCAAAGTTATGTTCAAACCAGAAGAAAATATATCTTCAAATGTGTTTACATTTTGCTGTAGGTAAATATAAGCAAGTGTCTCTCTGTGAGTCTTAACGTTTGTTTTTGTTTTTTACAAGTTATTGATTTTCAGTACCTTTTCCAGTATACAAATAGTGCACCTGTAAATCCAACAAGTTTCCACTGACACCAAATGGAGTGATAAAAATGTAAATTTTTACAAAAAATAAAGAATTGGTAAAACATAGGATTTCTTAATTGACCACAATGCAACAACTTCCTCTTTTTATTTTGAACAAACTTAAATAAGAGAGGTTGTTAAGTTTAACTAGTAAGTTTATTTCCACACCGTGCCCCTGTTCATCAAGTGTTAGTAAGAAAAGGCACACCAAAAGATAAGGGCATATTCCACTTGCTGAACAAAGAGTATCTTTTTTTATTTCATGTTTTTGAGAGTAACTTTTCATAATCAAATTCCATTTTCTTTTATTTTCTTCACAGTTCTGTTAAGCTTGACTCACTGATTAGCTTTGCTGATGACCTCTAGGTAAATCTGCCATGTTGTATCCATTTCTGAAAACAAATCTCAAGTGTGTGCCTTGAGGAAAAATGTACTTAACGTTACCATTAGTTTTCTCTACTGCAACTCTACAAGGCATTGCAGATAAGCACTAAGCGATGATTTTAAGACACACTCTGTGACTTCCCTTGAAAGTGTTCAACTTTGTCTTTTTTTTTCTCTTGTAAAAAGGAGATGGTAATTTTGGTCACCCATAAAACATTTCTTAGTTTGTTCAAAATCTAACAAGCACATGGCTAATATTTCATATTGGTACAAATGCTGTTTCCTTTTTTGTATAATCATTAACACAGCATGTAAAAAAAAAAACAAAAAAACAAAAAAAAAAAACCACCAAACTTCTGCTAATACAGGCTGTTTTCTTGGATGCAGTTTCTTTTCTACTCCAACTGCAAATTGATTATTTTTGGGTAGTTCTGCATGCTACTTGCTTGCTCCCTAATATATTTCAGTTTTTACTGGTGCGTAGGCAACTTCACTGAAGATACTTTTCTCACTTGAAAATTGACTTTTGTTATGTTGCCACTTCGTAGCTGCTTCGTAGTCTACACATTTATACATGACAGTATGTGAATTTTGGAAGACAAGTATAGAAAGAGATGGTAATGGTTCATTTTATTTTGGGGGATTCCTTCATGCAAGAATTTTTTGACGTCTCAGAGATCGCCCACTGGCAAAGCACAGCAGTTCTCTTGTAAGATAGACGACAATGATTAGATAATAAGGTAGAAGAGTGTGTCATGAGCTGAACAGCTATATGTGTACTGCAAAGTTTTAGACCAGTACAGTGATCTGCAGCAGCTCAGAGTCTGCTGTGATTTAGGCCTGCCAAGTCATGTTACCAAATCCTCACAGCCTATTCTGGACTAGAAGAACACAAGTGATTTATAGCCAATGTATTTCTGCTTGCCCTTGGGGACAGGAAGCTCTGTGCTATGGTTTTTAAGGTGTGGTATATATAATGTAATGAACATGCATTCCTTGGTAAGAATCAAAAGAGGACAAAACTTCGTGTTGTCTGTCTCACTGTAGCCTTAAATGTTGCAGCGTTGCTTTGCCCATCCAGCTGTTTCCTTTGTGCCTGTGCATTAATGTTTTCTGTCAGTAGTTTCACGTTTGAATGTTGATGCAAACAGATTTGACTGCTGCTGGTTTGAACAATGAAGCATGTAGCTGCGTTACAAACATTGTTGGTCTGTTCAAGCTTAGGAACTCGTTTCTTCAGAATGACTCTTATATTATGATACCTGTTTTATTTTCTTTAAGACAGAATGATGATAATTTACCATGATTAGAAGTGCAGCAGCCCACATAGTCGTGGAGCTGAGATCATTCTAAAATATTTGCTAATTACACAATTCCCGAGAATTTTTATTCAAGCCTTCGGACTTTTCTCAAAAGAAAGATTGGTAAAGAAAACTCATGTCCCTATTTGGCCCTAATTAAAAACAGTAAGCATTGTCTAGTTTAGTTAGTGGGAAAGCTGTACAAGAGTAAGGTTGTCATAGCTGAACAGTGTGCTATGATCTTAGCATCAATTTGAAGAGTATCCCTTAAGGTGAATACATCAACACTTCTCAAGTTGCTGTCATTGTAAATAATCATGGAATGTATTAATATTAAAATGTAGTAGAGTAACTGACATTGCTAGTACTTTGTGAGTTATGAATGTAGGAAGTTGCAGCTTTCTACTTCTGGGTATTTTGCAGCAGTAATGCTTACACAGCTTAACAATTCTCTCCCCGTGCTTCCTTGTCCAGTTATTGCCAGTAAGACCACAATATGTTCACAGCACTTGTGTACGTATGCACACACATGCACACTCAAATATTGCTTTGTAGAAATCACTGCTTTGTATAGAAAGTCTTCTGGAAGTTGGGTTCTTTACAGTCTTTCATAATGTTTATGTTTTAAATTCAATCAGTAAAACTGGAATGCTCAAACAAATAGCATAATGTAAAACTCTAGTTAGAGGATATAAATACTGCCTGGTTTTAGACTGCATGATACAGTACCAAATGCTGCTTTCCCTATGCCATATCTGGATCTTGCATGTTCTCATGACGCTTCTGGAGAATAAGCAAAGAATCTATTCGGTGTTCATGATGGAATATGAGTTATTAGAATATAGCTAAATAATGAGAAGATATTTCAAATTTCTCTCAGAAGTCACTAACAAACCATTTATGCATGTCCCTTGAAACAGCAAGTATATGCAGACTTTCTTACATGAGATAGAAGATAAAAGTACCAAGGCTTTCCTTTTCTTACTAATGCAGATTTTAAAAAAGAAGAAAAAACCAACCACCTACAACTGTTTTGCTGAAGTAGAAAGTTTAGAATTTGCCACTTGTTAAAAATTAAGTTTATATTGTATGCAGAAAACATGTGAAGGGTATCTGTTTCACGTGTAGTTACACATACGTAAACATGTGAGCAGTTCAGTTCTAAATGTAAACAATTTCCACATATTTATGGGTAATGACATAAATTTCAATGTGATCTCAGTTTTTAATATGATGGATAAGTCAAGTATTATCCCATTTTCTACCTGCATAGACCAGCAATTGTAACTTGAGTTGTTACATATGTAGACTGCTTGGATGGCCGTTAAATCTAAAATGGTTCATAATGACTTTGAGGAAAGCTTAGTGGCCTCTGGGGAGGTGCTGTTTGTCACCTTGTGAAAAGTCTGAAAGATGTCACTCAGTGCTGGAAAACCACACATATTTCACCTGACTAAAGAAATCTTACTTTCTGTGTGACAGTCTTCACATACAATATTATGCGCCATTCCATGGAGGTAGAGCACAATTTAGACTAGACTGTCAAACTCTAATTGGCATCATTTTAGTATTTTAACAAGCTTGAAT
The DNA here is from genome assembly GCF_002078875.1 of Numida meleagris. Classification (NCBI taxonomy): domain Eukaryota; kingdom Metazoa; phylum Chordata; class Aves; order Galliformes; family Numididae; genus Numida; species Numida meleagris. The sequence goes on along the minus strand of NC_034410.1, from coordinate 66,154,677 downwards.
TATACCACATAAATTACTTCCTAACTTTCTAGAGTTTGAGTTATAAAATAGCTGAAAACAGAGAAAGCTACATTGTGTCATTAAATTTGTCAGGTTTGTGCTGATTACCAGACCACTTCAGCTTTCTTCATGCCTTTGCATATATGAAGCACTAGCATAGCAGTATTTGCTTAGCTTCTAATTTTGGTTTGCTTTTTGTGTTTTTTCTTTCTCTCTCTTGGTTGTGCCGTTCTTCTTCCCATGATACTGTGCTCGCTCTTTCCGTGCATCACCTGTGATACCCCCCTGCTCCGACCATTCAGCTGTTGGTGAAGGGGGTACATGAAACTCTGGTAGCTCAGAGAGTTGTTCCTGCTCTCATTACTCTCTCCAGTGACCCTGAAATGTAAGTTTTCTGACTGTCTTATAGACCTAGCATCCCTCTTATACTTAGGAAGAAATAACCATCAGTTCTGTTTGTTATCCTAGCTGAAAAAAAAGTCAAACTCTTTTTAAACAAAAGTAACTTTAAAGTCACTTGTCTATAATAGCAAAGGTTTATTGCAATACCTAGAACTAAAGAGGATAAAACTGCTGAATAAATTTTATTTAAAATTAAAAATTAAGTCATGCTTTCAGTTTTGAAATTTGCTTAAATCATTTCTAGCAGGAAGCTGCATATTACTTATACTACTAAAAATTAAAATTAAATACGATAGTATCAAAATGTGAAATAGTCTTGGGAGTACTTAATTTCTGATAGACGACCTTAATATTTCAATTCCTGGATATGTTTGAGCTATAATATTCTGATGTGATATTTCTTTCAAGCTAAGGAGGGATGCTTTGCTAATCTCACTAACAGGTTATTACCAATAAACGTTAGAGCATGACGTGTCTTAATCATTTTAATGTATCATGTGGTGACTAAACGAGATAAATCCCAAGAGTCTGCCTGCCTATCCTCAGCCACAGCTAATCCAGTTCTCCTTCCAGTTTACCAAACCATTTTTTATTGCATGTTGACTGGTTTACAGCTGACTCTTCGAGGCATGAGTGAAGCATTAGTTGACAAGCGGGTTGCACCGGCCCTTGTTACCTTGTCCAGTGATCCTGAATTGTGAGTTTCAGATTGAGACCTTGAGTTAATCCTGTCTGTCTTTTTCCTGGTCTGCTTTTTTTGTTTTGTTATTGTTAGAAACTAATGTAACTTAAAGTACTAATCTGTGAGTTTTGCTCTATTTTTAACCATTTTTATTCTTTAATGCTCAATTAAAGACAATGTTTTTCTGTTGTAGTTCAGTGAGGATTGCAACAATTCCTGCTTTTGGGACCATCATGGAAACTGTTACACAAAGAGAGGTAACAGTCCTATTATCATCCTTGGTTTTGCAGAATAAGAAGTGGGAGATTTTTTTATACATTAATTAATTTCGTAATTAACTCTGGGGAAAAAAAAAAGAGAAAACATGTAAATTATTTTGTTGTTGTAGTAGTATTCTTGTCTAAAATGCTTCCTGGTTTTGCAGTGGTCATTTTTGTTTGGTTGGTTTGTGTTGTTGGGTTTTTTCTTTTGTTTTTCACTTGTTTTGATTGTGTTTAAAAATCACACAAGCCCTCTTTCAACTAAGAAAGACGTTTACTTATAAATATCAAACCAAAAAGAAAAAAGAAAAGAAAAAGATATATAAAAGATAGAGGCCTGTGCTAGAGGATGGGAAAACCATGAATAAAATATTTTTAAAATATTTCCTTAGACAGTCAGTTACAAAATCCAAATCCATTAAATTAAACAGGTAGCTTAACTTTAATATGCTAATCAAAAAGTCATGGTGATAATCATTTGCCTCCACATAAATGTATGATACCATTTTCAGATTGCATAGGATATTATGCTTGGCTTCCAATTACTTTAGAAGGGACAGATCACTTGAAGTTCATGTCATATCTGCTAGTCCTCTGCAGCCATCTCACATAGCTCACGATATCCAAGATGATACTAAAAGAAACTGTAGAGAAGTAACTGAAATGATCCTTGAGGATAATGTAGATATGCAATATCTTCTTGTTTTTTCAATGATGGAACTTTGCTATTAGATCAGAATTTTGAAAAAGACACTTGAGGTTCTGCTCTAAGTAGTCTGTGCTTTGTTTTACGTAATAGTTGCGCAATCAGATTTCTTTGTAAAGTCCTCACAACATTCTGCAGAGCTTGCATTCTTCCTGTAATCTCGATATATTCTAAAAGAATGCGCTTGAGGAAATGTGAGTAATAAGTCAGTGATGACTCACAAGTACTTGGAAGGTGGATAAGTTACCATTTTGTAGTTTGGATTGCATGCCTATAATCAGTTTGGAAAGAATATATGGTTTTGTTACCACACAAAATTCACAAAATTACTGTATTCATTGCACTATTTATAATAAACTTTAGAGTACAGAAGTGACGGCTCCTTCCAAAATGTATTCAAAAATGTTACTTTAACAACTTTGAATGCAAATTAAACATTTCTCATCTTAGACATATTTGTATTTTGTTTCGGTTTTTCTAGCCTTTAGAAATCTTATTCCCTTGATTTTATGATGCTTATCTATCTGCCTTCTGCAGAAAAAAAAAATTAAGGATGCTTTTGAGACGTGTTATAAATAAACTAATGTGAATTCAGTTCTATTTAAACAGGAAAACTCCAAAGATAGCAGTAATGAGGGAAGTTACAGTAGGTAAAAAATGCGGTTTTCAAAACCAAGCAAACTTAAGGAAGAGACTGGCTATATGGGAGCAATACATAGTAGTTAGGAATAAATTAGAATAAAACACTGTTAAGTCTTTAAAATATGGAACAGCAACCAAAGAGATTGGAACATCCTGTCAGAAAAGATCCTAAGTTAGCAGAAGATCCAAGGCTTATCATCTGACATATTTAAGCTTCATAGCTATACTCTGAGCTTAATGATTTCTAACTTCTTCCCTCTTTGTTGTACTTATTTCTCTGTTAATACTTAAGCTTCTGGAAAGGGTAAAAATGCAGCTGGCATCTTTCCTGGAGGACCCTCAATACCAAGACCAACATTCTCTACATACAGAAATCATAAAAACGTTTGGAAGAGTTGGACCTAATGCTGAGCCCAGATTTAGAGATGAATGTAAGTTGCATTGGTGGGAGGATATTTTCTTCTTTCTGACCCAATGCTAATAGTTTGCTGGTTATACTGATTTTTGTTGTTACCAAAAATTCAATGAAAACTCTTTTGTATTCAGAGCTTGATGTACCCCTATGTCTCTGTATTTTTTTTGACCTTCCCAATAAAATTTTCACTTGACCTAACATTGATGTACATACTGAACACCAGCATGCAGCAGCTAATCTTTTCAGAGCTGAAAGGCACTGGTCACTTTGCTGCAAAATACATCTGAACTTGCTTTTCTTTTTTTAATTATTTGACATTTAAAATGCCTTCCTCTCCCCTCCTCCCTCTTCACCGCAACCTCTCTGGCATGATAAATATGAAGTATTCCACACACCTTGAATGTGAATGTATCTCAGATTAACAAGATAGGGTTGTGGGTTTTTTTTTTTTCATGGCCCTGTATTGTAAGGCACAATGAAGAACAAAGTTCATTATTAGATTGTCTGAGATGCTTGTAAACAAAACATGAGGACCTATCATACCCACAGTTATAGAAGCCAGTTTAGCAGGCTAAACCCATTAGTAGAAACATACTTTAGACAACTTTAGCAGCAGGGGAATAATAATTTCACAAAATGTTTTCTGTAAACAGTTTCTACTCTGAGGTACCTTTTTTATTTCAGATATTCTTACTGCAGTTCTGTTTCAAGTTTGTATTGGTCAATTAAATTTGCATGAGTGGTCCTATCAAAAGCCATTATTTGCAACTTTCATCCCACATTGATGTGTGACGCTTCAGATGCCTGCATCACTTAACAACTTCTTAATGCTAATCAAGTCTACAGAAAGCAATATCAAATACTTACTCTGGTATTTACTTTTACAGTTGTTATTCCACACTTGCACAAATTAGCCTTGGTCAACAACCAGCAGTCTGTGGATTCTAAGAGACTGGATATTGCTACCCACCTGTTTGAAGCCTACAGTGCTCTTTCCTGTTGTTGTATCCTTTTTTAAGGCAACGTTTAGTTGATTCTGTTGTGGTGGGAAAAGTTGAATATTCGAGAAATCACTAAGTTTGGCTTTGCGTGTGTGATCAAAATAAGATCTGCTCAGTATAAAGGTGAGATTTTCACAGGAGGTGGAAGTTGTAAGTACAAAAATCCCTTGATCTTAGACAGTAATTTAAACTCTACCTCAATGTGTGTGTGTATGTATGTATATGAAAAAATATATTCATGTTTCATATGTGAAATATATGAAGTTAAATGTGTTTCAGACATTTGTTTTTTTGTTTGTTGTGAAGTATCAAATATTGATTTCTTGGGTATTGCTGCTGTAGCTTGTCTCTGTGTCCAGTACAACAAAATTGTATAGTATCAGAAGAGAGAAAAAATATACATAATTTCAAAAGGCCATATATATGATACCTTAACAACTTTTTTTTAGTTATTTCAGAGGATTTAATGGTCAATCATTTTTTACCAGGACTTAAGTGTTTACGAACTGACATGGAACATCTCTCACCAGAGCATGAGGTGAGCAGCAATGTTTACTGAGTATGAGATGGAAGTGGCAGTAAGAGCTGAAATGTCATGGCATTTAAAACTAGAAGTTAAGAAGAGCTACTCATAAAAAGTAGCACAACATATAGCATTAAGGGGTTTGGGACAAGGAATAAATCACATGATGTAAAATGTTTTAAAATATATTTTTAGGCTGAGTAACTCTGCAGAGAAATATTGAAAGGTCAAAAATGCAAGTAGAATCACAGATGTTTACAGACTGAAGAAAAATAAAATGTTTTTATGATCTTGTTTTTTCATTAAAACAAGAATATACTAAAATCTGTAGTCACAATATGTCCAAGGATATAGAAATGACAATTAGTAAAGGAAAAGGATGAGGAAAAGTGACATGAACTGCATATTTAGACTACTGAGAAGTCCTGGGCTCCCTAGTACCAGAGAGGGGTATACTGGAGAGTCTAGAAAAGGACCACAGCAATGATGGCCTGGAGCGTTTCCTCTATGAGGAGAGGCTGAGAGCGTTGGAACTGTTCAGCCTGGAAAAGAAAAGGCTATGGCCATCTCATCAGTGTGTATAAATAGCTGACGGGAGCCTGAAAAGAGGACAAGACAGGAGGCCATGAACACAAACTGGAATGCAGGAGGTGCCTCTGAACATAAGGAAACACTTTTCTCACTGCAAAGGTGACCAAGCGCAGGTCCCAAATAGGTTATGGAGTCTCCTTGGAGGTATTCAGAAGCCATCTGGACATCGTCTGGATGGCCCTGCTTGAGCAGAGGGATTGGGCCAGATGGCCTTCAATAAGTAGGCAGGACAACATGGCAGCTATGAAGATTTTCCCTACCAAATGACGTTCCCAGAAGTCGTAAAGAGAAGAGGTAGCTAGAGAAGCTAACTTGAGAAACTTGAACATTTTGACCATATGCCTGTCTTTTTTTTGTAAGTACTTAAAGAGGATGAATAATAATAGGGATTGATAGATAGAAATAAAACTGAAAATAAGTAATTTGGTTGCATGCTGGGGAAAGCTTGACTGTCTGAATGCTTCAAGTGACGTAGGGAGAAATTCAATCAAAGTGTATGAAGAAAAGTCTTTCTATATGGATGTCTTTTATTTTGAAGGTTAATAGTGTTCTTCAGGGATTATTTCTTTGTTTGCAAAGTGACTTAATTCAAACTATACTGTATTCTCCAAGAGTCCTGAATTCTTATACTTGGTAACAAAATCCCTTCTTCCAGTTGCATTTTTAGTCTACTGATCTATAGTCTCATTCTTTTCTTTCCTCTATATTGTTATATTATTTTTACACTATTTATGGTATGTGGAACTGAAGGTGAACTAATTTGAAGGAGTTTCAGAACTTAGAAGGAAAGAATATGATTTTAGAGGGCATTCAGACGCGACAGTAGCTGTCTGAGCATCCATCAAATGCAACTCAATACTCTGTATTCAGAGAGAACTGGGAGTCATTGTTGTATACTGTGAAGTCTAAGAATATACCTGAAAGCTGCAGTAACAAAACTTGGATTTAGTTTAATTTTCTTTGTTCTGTCATATTGACTAATGAGATAAGTTAAAAATATTACTACTTCATTTTGTATAGTAATTAATGAAACTTCTAAGATTTGGAGGCATAGTCAGTTCTAAATTAGAACAAAAGAGCCTATGTGATTCAGTTTGAGTCTTGAAGCCAGAGAAGGAACTGAAAGTTTAAATTGGCTTAAAAAATAAATAAGAGCAGATCGGGAGTGGTTTTTATCATGTTCTTCCTCACTGTGAGTGATTATCTTCAGGCCTTATTCCAAGTGTTTTATTTGCTTATCCCAAGGAAAGCATAACATTTAAAATATTTACTCCAGCTCCAATGAGTTAGAAAGCTCACTACAACTTCACTGCAGAAATGGAAATCCAGGTCTTAATCAGCTCCTTGCTGTGGCATGGTGTTTGTAGGAACCATGACAGAGACCTCTGAGACTCAGTTAGTTCTAGTGACTGTCCTTCAAGCAGGGAAGTTTAGTCTAAAAGATTCTGCAGAAACTTTAATACTGGAATTGCTAAAGTAAAATTTAAAAAAATCTTGATTCATATAAACTCTGTAAGACGTCAGTGAAATATTTCAAGTTTGCTTTAGCACTTCCTTTCCATTAAGATGTTGTCTCTACATGCTATCATTTTTTCCTTTTCTTTCCTTTCATTGTTTTTATGCACAATGCTGGTAATTACAAGAATTTTAAAATGTACTTCAAAACACTGAGAGCATGGATGTATGCAAAAACCAGTTGCCAATGAATAAAACTATTGCTTTAAAAAAGGGAAGATATGGAGATGTCAAACTGAACATACTTCTGTTATACTCAATTTAAAAATAAATAAATGGGGGATGGGAAGGAGTTTTGAACTCTTGTAGCTGGTTCAAAAACCTTTTCTTCCTTAAAGTACTTTGAATGGTTTTGTTGTTTCTAGCCACAAGGCATTATCAAAGAGCTGCAACTTAAATGCATTTCACAAACACAGGAGAATCTTCTAAAACTGTTCTGCTGGTGTCAGAATTAGTTGGGGAGCAGATTTGGTACCAAGTGTTGATGTAAAAGAAAAAACATCCTATCTATGTCTTCCTTATGTGCTTTAGGTTATTTTAAGCTCCATGATAAAAGAGTGTGAACAGAAAGTGGAAAATAAGACCGTCCAAGAACCGCAGGGGTAAGACTTCCACTTCTCTTTTTTAATGTGCCTCCAGCATAATGTTCTGTAAAGTGTCTTCCATAATGGTGTCCAATGCTTGTGACCAGAAATCCCGCACTAAAGCTCATCTTAGGAACTTTTATTCAGTCCGTGGTTGTTTCTGCTTCCAGTATAAAGCATGGGGCAACACGCTTCTATTTGTGTACCAGTAATGAAGTTCTCGTTTTCCCATGTTACTTTATTTTTAGGTTTTGATCTGTAGAAAACAGCATTTGAATTTTCTGTGTTGAATCTGAGAAAGCAGGAGGTGCTTAGCCTAAGCTTAGAGCAATGCATGTAGCATGCACACTGCAACCATTTTTCATGGGGATTGCCTGCAGGTGGAAGGAATTCTTCTAGTAGTGTTAAGAGCCTACTCCAGGCTGCTGTCTTTGCTTGCACATGACCAGTGCACGTGAGAACAGCTTCTCCAGTGTATAGACCAACTAACCTGTTTGAATACGCTGATTAGTAAGTTAGCTTTTTAAAAAAAAAAAAAAAAAAGCCACATATCAAGTGCTTCAGTAAAACATGTGCTCTACAAAGCCACAGTAAATCCAGCTCTCCAGTGAGGCATCAGACCCATGATGTATATACATCAGTTTGCCTCATGTGGTACCGATGGTATCATGCATGTGCTTCTCTCCTGACAACAAAAGAAGCTAATGGACCTGCAGGTTTTGTGTGATGAGCTGTATACATCCTTTTGCCTACGTGCTACATGGAATGGAATACCAGCAGGAACTTCTCATGGATTACTGTATAACTCGGTAAATAAAATCCTTAGCAATGTGGACAGGAGTTTGAGAAGAAACTGCTGATATCTGAAAAAGGGAGCCTGTCTTCAGTCCTGATAACTTGCTGTGCAAATCAAGGCAATTACTGAAACTTGTTTGTCACTCTTGCATAGCTGTAACAAACTGATAGAATATAATTCTTAAAAGAGCTCGGTCAATTAGTAACTAGTAGTAGTTTCAGAACTACTGAAGTAGGAAAGGCATATGAGAATTGGAACAGAAGAGACGTGGCGTGGAAAAAAGAGTAGGTTTCTTTTGCACCAAATAAACTATCTCAGGCTTTATCAGTGGTAATTAGACAGCTTACTTGTGTGGTTGACAATGAATGAGATGTAGTAAGATCTGAATTCTTTCGAACTTTAACATCAGGTCAACCCTTTGGATGTGTACCAGAAATTAAGACTTTTGAGGTGAAATAACTTTAAGACTAAAAATGTTCAGATTCTACAACTAACTACAAACCTATAGTGTATCTGCTCAATTTTTTACCTAGTCATGGAAGTCATGTCCAAGGGAAAAGAAATTCAAAACTTTTAAGGCCAGAAGAATGCACTGTCGTCATCTTCTTGTTCATGAAGAAAGTAGGGACCATACTAACTGGGCATATTCCAACTGACAGGGTATTCAATGATGAAATACTCATTCAGTACTTAGTATTCAATACTTACTCAATGCTGTTGTGGTTTTTTTCCTCAGATCTTCACCACATACTTGAAAAAACTGTTTTTTTGCCTTTATCCTTTTTGTCTTCAGTTCAAAGGAGCTCTTTGACATCTACACCTGTACGCTCCCCTATGTAGCCTCACTCCTAATCTGAAAGCCCACCCTTTTCCTACTCCGTTCAGATTCTTCACCAACTGTTCATTTCCTTTTCATTTTTAAAGCATGGTGAATGCTTACCTCTCTTTCAGCAATGTCCTCAAAAAACAACGTAGCAATAATGATTCCTGGCAGGATACAAACCTAACAGTGTCCAGCATTAGATCTATTCTACTTTTTGCCAGTAAGCATTAGATTTATTTCGGTCTTTCCCATACTCTGCACCTTCCATAGGTAGATACTGAAAAGGTATTGTGATCAGACAGAATCAGCAGTCAGGCTCTTTGCAGATATGATACAGTTGCTGCAGGTGCTGGCCAACCAAGCTGTGCTAGGACATCCCTCCACATAAGCAGTGACTTTGACTAACAAATTGAGTCATTAGAATTGGTTGTGTATACAGGCATCTATTACTTAGCAAATATTTCCCTTGCCTGGGTTTTATGGACTCATTGTTTTTATATAGTTAGACTCGCTGATACTCTTTCTTCATTTTAATTATTTTATTTGTAAAATAAAAATGCCGCCAGACTTTGACTAGGTAAAGAAAAATACTAGAAGGAGGCTATGTATCTAAAGATATAAGATAAAACTTGGGCATGCCTGATAAATGTTTTCCAAAGTAAAGTAATTCATCAAGTTGTAAGCACTTTCTTGACAACCTTTTAGGAAACTCCATTTGAAAATACTAAACATTTCTTTGACAATGTTTGTCTGAGAAGCAATTTTTTCTCTCACAGATTGGGCCAAATGTATACAATATCAAGCTGGTCTCTTTAAAGAACTTCATTAATCTTAACCTGAAGAGTTGTATCATCTAACCTGTATTAACTGAACAGGAAAACCAAAGGTTATCAAACAACATGCCTTGACTAAGCTCTTCTGAATTCTCAAGTGGTGCTCTTCAGTTGACCAGGATTTTTTTCCTTCATTTTTGTTTGTAACAAAAAGCCTAGGGGCATGGGGGATTGTTACTGGGTCTAATGTGTGCTGTCATCTCTCTCAAATTGTTTTTAACCTGTTTAGTTCAGAGAGTTGTTCTCTACATGGATACAGTTTGAATGGTAAACTTGTGTTTCATGTAGAGCTTAGACTGTCTGGCTTTAGCTTATATTAATGTAGTTGTGTTAATGTGAGAGGTCTCTACTACTTAGGATCCCACCTATGAAAATATTTTGAAACCATGGTTAGTACTATCAGGCCATTACAGATAAATGCAAACGTGATACAACTTCCAGTTTATTTTCTTTTAGAGTGCAGTTGCTGAAGACTGTAAGATTTGGAAAAGATTAGTCTTCCTGATGCTTCATTCTTTCCTGGCCTTTCCTCTTCCTTCTTCAAAGTGAGGCTACGGTTGCAGCCTTTTACTGCACAAAATTAACACAGTATTTTAGCACTGAAGAAATGACCTTTTCACATATGTGAATCTCCTTTTTATCGCTTAGCCCTTGCCAATTTCAGTTCCTAGCTTTAGCATTAAATATATATTTGATGAAGATTTAAGTGCAACTAGGAGATAACTTACTGGTTTTTAAAAACCTTGAAGCAAAAGTAAGATACTGCTCGTTATCGTGTCTTTGGCCTCACTGTAAGAAAAGCTATGTCAAATAAAACAAGATGACAAAAAATTGATTTGTTAAAAGATTAAACTTCGTCTTTTTAAAAAGCTGGATCTTTTCTGTAGCAATTATTTTGTTAAACAATTTCTTCTGCAATTAACAAGATACTTAAAGCTTGGATAAAAACTTGATATCAACCGATTTTTTATAAAATGTCCAGCATAAATGTTTTGGCCCAGAGCTTCCCCATACAAGAGGCAGAACTCTGTGCAGCATGTAATCCATCTCAAAACCAGTTAAAAAAAAACAAACATTTTGACATTTTAATTTCTAATTTTTGTAATTGTGTAAATGCAAGGACTTTCCTGTAGGAGTACTCGTTTTAGACAAAATATGTCAATACCTCTTTCGGTCCTCTGGTTATTTTTAAAGACGTGAGATTCAAACGATTTGATTTTTTATCGATTTTGTTACTACATTCAAAAATGCAGTTTTTATAGTAACAAAAGTACTTTTTGGACATACTAACTTCTAAGTATTCCAGTGCTTTAGCTCATCTAAATATTCAGTTTATAGCAGCATAATGTTGGAAAACATGAACCAGAATTTCAGTTCTTAAATGTTATCAATGTGAGGACAATATCTGATATCACCCCAAACTGTGTTTCAGAAGTCATTTGTACGGTACCTGGTTTTCTTTAGGTTTATTCAAGTGCACGAGACAACACAGTTTGCTTAAAACTACAGGTTTGACACCAGTTGTGGGAATTCCTTTTCGAAGTGAGCTATTCTGTTTTCTTAATGTTGCTAGTGCTTGGAATGTACTATTGTTCCCAAATAATTTTCCCTTGCTACACAGAGCTGCACAGAGCTAACACAGAGTTAGTTAAGTGTGTGTATATATATATATGTATGTATGTATGAAATAGCCAGCACAAAAATATTTTACAGCTTTTCACTAGGACTGTTCTTGGGGCCATGATAATTCACTGAATGGTATGTATTTGGGCTTACTGTTGATAGTTTTTCAGTTCTTCTCGGTGCAGTGACCTTTTGTGCTCATGAAACCACTAACATGCCAAGACGATTCAGTTGCTTATTAAATAAGAGCACAGTGTTCTTTCTGTTTGTAATCTTACGTAACTAAACTGTTGACTTTCCTAGCTCAATGTCAATCGCTGCGAGCCTTGTGAGCGAGGATACAAAGACCAAGTTTTTGAACAAAATGGGCCAGCTGACTACATCAGGTGCGATGTTGGCTAATGTGTTCCAGAGGAAGAAGTAAGGTGGGAAAAGGAGCTCCCAACTAACACTAAGATGGACCTCACAGAGACTGGTTCCTGTACTTGAAGTACTTGCCTTTTAATTTCTTCTGTCTTATGTTCTTGTAGTATAATTTTATTCTAATCTCCAAAGATATTTGCACTGCTTTTGAATATCGCTGTGTATCTGTTAATTTTGGGTTAACTGTGGTTGATACAAAACTGAAATCATAGTCTGTACCAAGTCCCTGTTCTGTGTTCTTGTCTTTCCAGCATTATTTTTTTTTATATAGTGGAAGGGTTTTGTTTTTGGTTTTTTTTTTATTATTTTCCGACAGGATATCAGCAAATATCTGTATTATACATGGAGCTATTATGACGGTACTTAAAATAATGTAAATTTGAAGTCATTGTCATGAAGTAATAAAAGTGAAGATTACTTATGTATTTAAATTATGAAAGAGTAATGCAGATTTTTTTATTATGTTTCTAAAAAGAAGAGGAGGAGCCACCAGCATTTGTCTGTGCTTCTAGGGTTGTTTTTGTAAGTATTGTGCATCTTGAATCCAGAGGAATTGCAGTATCTAATGTATAAGACTGCTTGCACTGCATCAGTCTGCAGGGAATGCTCATGTTTCAGATGCTTTATGCTGACATTGTAAATGCTGTACAAAATCCTTCAGATAAAATTCTCACATCTGTTGTGGTTTTTTGAGGGATGTTTTGTTTTGTTGGAGTTTTTGTTTTATTTTGAAGCACTTTAACAACCAGTGTACGCATCCAGAGACACATACGCTTAAGTAAAGGAAAAATGTGATAAATTAATATTAACAAACGTATAAGCTACTACGGGGTCCCGGTGCAGTACTGCAGGCAGAGTAACCTTATGCAGGAGAAAGAGTGCTTTCATCTTGCGCTCACTGTGCAGTTCTGTGTACTGTGAAAGCTAAAATTAAAAGATTTTGTTCTTTAGTTTAAATCTCAGTTCAAATTCCATTTCAGAATATTTGAAACTACGTTAAGGGAGTTTGACACGCCATTTCTTTCAAGTATTAGCTAGACTGAAAAAATACTTTATAAAAGCATTACAAGGAGTATCCTGTAATCAAGTGTTTTTGTTAGCAAGGAAGCATTAAGAACCAAATCTGTTCACTTTTATGCAGCACTTATTTTTTTTTTTTCCTTTATGCCGATGTAAACTTCTGAGAGTAAACTCAAGTGCATGCATAAACTGGTAAGATGTGGTAAAATATAAAAGACCAGGCATTCTCTGACATAGTGCCCTTCGGTTGGAAGTATAAACATCTTTAAGGATAGCAAAGCAAAAGGAGTGACGGGAGAGATCACTATCTCGTGAGACAGAGTATAGATGGCAGCACTTCACATGCTGCCCTCGGAAGTAATAGAGATCATCTGAGGCTTCTGACTGCTTCGTGTTTGTGCCTGCTGGCTCTGCATAGATGGTTGCCTGCCATGTTTGTGTTGCGACAGGGCCTGCTGCACACTTGCACACTGTCAGTCCCTTTACACTGCACTGAAACATTTTTCTCAAGATTACAGACAGTTCCATGCCTTCTTGTTGCTTGTTACCATGAAAGTATGCTTTTAGCAGACTGACTGTCAAATGGAGACATTCCTGAGGAATGGGAAGTGGTGATGTTTCCTCTCTATTGTTCCGTTGTCAATAAAAAGTTTTGTATACCTGCCTTGTCTTGTTACTTACAGTCTTCTCCAAAAAGAGAATTACATCAGAAAGTCCATTATATATATATGTCCAATACACAGAATGTCTTTAGCCTTGATTTTTTTGTCATTATCTGTGCCAGCAGTTGCAGTGCCAGAGGTGGTAGCACTGCAGTCCTGAGACCAAAATGACTTATGGCAAAGCTCTTCATGGGAGGGCAGCTGCATTCAGCCTGTCTGTGAGCGTGGTTCCTAGCCCCCACTGAGCTTCCAACAGTGTTTGGAAACCTGCTGATCTGAGCCAAGCCGAAAAGCCGCGACAGCCATTTAACTATGGCGATTATGGGATGAGAGTCTCAATATTCCATGAATGCAAATGTAGTATCTTTGTCCAGCCCCTTGCAAAGTTTAGCTTTTGGTAGTCGGTGTTTTACTCCATACCAGCTGATTTAAGTTGGAATTGGACTGAGAAACCCCAGGAAGACCAGCTCCACTGTAATAACCTGAGCTGGAAAAAAATGCTGTGTACTCAACAAACTTTCTGTGAGTAGTTTTCAGGAGTTTCAGCTCCTTAATTTCATGTCTCTTTTTAGTATATGTTGGTTGCAGGAGGTTCGGTTTTTAAAATGCTTGTTAGTTTACCAGATGTTGACAGATTCCCAGCAAGATGACAAGACCTTTTTACATTTCTTTTTGGCTTGATTTTTGCTTTGTTTTCTCTAAGCTATGGCGTGGTGGCATTCAGGAATTGGAAAGAAAAGAATGAAGAAGTCTTTCTAAAAGTTCTGTCATTTCTTTAAAATTAACTTCTGTCCTTCCTGTTGCTGTAAAAAATAATAAATAAAAAAAGAAGTGAACCTTTTGGGTGAAAATGCTCTTTGAAGGAAGACAGGTGGATAGCCAGCATGGAATGCAATTCATCCTCAAAGGGTTATCTTCAGTTGCGATGATTTTTTCAAAAAAAGCCATTTTGTCTTCTACAAAATCCTTGGCTTTACTAGTTCTGCATGAACTGCAGCGTGTTGGTTTTAAATAGGGGATATGTTGGAGGTCTCGTGCTGCCCTGAGTGAAATCTCAGAACCTAACTATTTTTTTTGAAGGATTGACTCTTGCGCTTTCAAGTAAAGATGATCAGTGGGCAGAGAATATATGGCTGCCTGGGTGAGTGTTCATGATCTAAATATGTTTGTATAGATTAAATACAAGTATGACTTATTATATGCTTGTATTTTGTTCTGAACGAGATCCTTTTCTAAAACTCTAAAGCAAAATCACTCTTTCCCCATCTTCTAACCAATGTGAACAAAGGGAGTTCTTTGAAGAGCTGCACATTCTTCAGTCATCCCCTTCCCACTCCCTATCAAGAAGAGGAAAAACTCCTGCTATTGCTGTGCATAAAAGTACGATTTGGTTAGGAGAACTGAAAGCAGTATTTGGATGAGTTCATGGCTAGCGAAAATGAGGAACCTGGCATTAATGACTGCAAATTAAAATGTTAAGATTTCATGGATAATTTTTCTTTCAATATCTCTTGTGAAGAATGGGGGGAATTTGTAATATTGTGGTAATTTGTTGCTACGTGCAGATAACAAGATTTGAAACAGTGCAGAAAAATGAGTGGAATACTTCTGTACTCCTTGTTGTGATGGTGTTAGTAGGATTGTTCTGTGAGTTTTAACGTAGCTTATAAAAATGGAAGTCTTGCATTCAGCAAGTAATTTTCCGTATAGAATGTACTAATTACACTGAACAACAACAACAAAAAAGCCAAATTGAGCAGAAAAATCATTAGTATGCTGATAGAACAGGCTCATTGGCATGACATTGATCCTTGACGGATTAAGTTGGATTGGATGCTAATGTTTATCAGAGTATAGTGCCAGGCAACAGCACTTGAAGGAAACTGGCTTACTGGTTTAGTGAGCGTACTTGGCTAACACTTATAGCAATTACAAATCATGAGACAACAGGAGTTACTAGATTGGTTTAGGCAACAAAATGAGTCAACAAAAGTATTGAGTAGTGCTGTTCTTCAGCATGTAGGCTCAGGAGATCCTGGATGTTAGCACTGCATGATTATGTAGCATGTGTTAGCTAATCTCAACACATAATTGTGAATGAGTAATCATTTTCCAAGAATACTGTTTCTAAAGTGCCATGTGCCTTTAGGTTTGATGCTCTCCAGCGCTATGGGTAAGCTGTAAGAAAACATGGCTCTGCTTACAGAGATTGTAAAAGTCACACACGTCACTGGCGAACAGTGCGGTTCTTTGGAATCATCCACACTCTGTACGGAACTTGTGTCATACTTCCAGTATAGGTTTCATTTGGCTGAAGATTTACTTATTTTTCTTTTTGCTAGAAACTTTCAGCATGAACAGTCCTACAGCAGAAATCAGTGACTTGAAAATGTGACTGGTGATCCTGCCTGGTTCCTTTCCCAACACTTGCACTGCGGGTACTCCTCACTGTCTCCCTCATCCTCCATCTTTTGGGCTGGTCCACAGCCACACCTGCGAGAGGCTCAGGAACATCAGTGTCCCCAGGAGGACAACCTCCAGCATTTCCATTCTAGAAGCAGATGCCTTTTATTCTGATGTTTAAATACTTTGTGCATACAAGCAAGACTGCCTGCTGTGCATTTGAGTATGACTAATCCAAAAATTATTTTGAGACCTTGTAGATCATTCCTGTATCTCAAAAGCTGAGAAATTTCCCTGGCTCTAGGTGCAGCTGAGGTGGAGGCATCGTGATGTAGGATCCTGTGTGTTGTTCTGCTGGGCCTGTCACACCTTCCCCTTAAGCGTGCTGCGTGGCAACTGGGGTGGGGAGAGGGAAGAAGCTGTAGCTTTTAATAGGTAACAAGGTTTCATTTCAGCTTGATCCTTTGCTGAAAATCAGTGTGCTCATTGATCCAACTATGGGTCACCGAAGTATTCAGGTGAAATTTCAAAGTTCACCTCAGTTTCAGTGCGCTGACAGATGTCGTGATGGATGGCTCTGTGGAACTGATAGCGTTTTGTTTCAGAGTAGTGTTACAGTGCCCATCCTCACAGTGGGGTGGGCTGGCAGGTGCTCTAGGTTGCACAGAGGTTGAGGAGCGTCCTGAGCAGTGTGAGGAAAGCTCCCCAGTACTCCCCTTGCCCTGAGGATGACTATGACTTGAGTCTTGGGGGTCATCAGGTTGGTGTCTCTCACAAACACAAAGAAATATTCGAAGTTAAAAATTCACCACAATGTTTGTATTTCCTTCCAGAACTACGTGGGCACTGTTATCACCACGGAGGCTGGTGATAGCGTATCAGCTCAATCCATGCTTGCGTGTACTTCGAATATTCAGCACGTTTGCAGTAGCAAGCTGTGAGCTTTTATTCTTTTGAACGTAGCAAAGGTTTCTGACAGGCATTCAGCACTGCTACGTTTTTGTGGGATTGCCAGAAGTGTGTTTGATGTGACCCACATTGCTCTGTCATGACATTTTGAAGCACAGGCAGTGTGCGGATTGGGCAACCGTCTGCTGTCCAAACATGTACTTCACAGGAAGAAGACAGTTTCAAGTTGACGGTGTTATTTGTGTATGGGTTTCTGGGGGGTAAATAATACAATTTTTTAATGGATTCATTTTAATAGCCAGAAACCTCAACTGAAATTAGAGCCTGTGCTAAACATGTGCAGACATGTCTAATTTTTTTTTTCTTTTGTTCAGCCCACACCCTGCACCATATGGCAGGGCCTCTCCCTGCAGTGGGTGGTGGTGTGGCCAGCACACCCTTTCTCTCTGGTTCCCTGCATGGGTTGCTGCAGCTCTGGCAGCTTTGCAGGTGCTCTGGGCTTCTCACCTGTCCCAACTGAGAGACAGGTGCTCCTATTTACAGAGCTTGCACGTAGTTCAGAGCTTGGAGTCCTAACCAACGTTTACCACACTGAGTGGAAGAAAAGCCCTGACCTAAATCCAACAAAATCCCCCAATCCTTTGCCAATACACAAAGCACTTTCACAGCATTTCTGTGCGGGATGAAGAGAGATCCTCTGAAATAAGCACGTACCTTTCAGTTTTGCTTCTCTGCCCAGATTTACTTAGTGTTCTCAAGAAAGGGGTAGATGTGGCACTGAGGGACATGGTTAGTGGGCATGGTGGGGATGGGTTGGCAGTTGGACTTGACGATCTTAGTGGTCTTTCCCAACCTTAATGATTCTATGAAGACCCAAGCTTACACATAGCACCCTACCCCCTCTCCTCCCTGCTGGGGAAGCGGTGCCCAAGTCCTTCCTCTGCCCAAGGGTGGTCACCATGCTGCTGGGTCACAGCTGCCCAGATGTGCAGCTCGGGGCTCAGCCAGACCCTGTTTACCTCCTTAGTGCCCTCTGGTTATCAGCACACGCAAACTAAAGCACAGAAGCCAGTTTGCAGATGTGACACTCATAAAACACATCAAAACCAAAGCCCCAGTTCATCCCATCCATCTTGTGCAGATCTTATGATACAGGCCTGCCTGCTGTATTTTTTTTTGACATATTTTTGGTCTGCAGTTTCCACTTCTCTCACTAGGATGGAGATAAGAGATCTGTCCTCACCATGGCACTGCTGATTTATCAACTGCTCTCATGGTTTGTTCTGTTGAGGGCTTCACAAAGGAAAGGACCCTGACGTTGATTAGTCTTTCAATTCTGTTGCACCTGTAAGGCTGCCCATGGTTTTCAACCTCTTCTCAAGGCAGAGCACCACGAAGGATGGCCCAGGTGAGGCTTGCACCCCACAGGGTGAACAGAAACAGGAGGCACTCAGACACCAGCTGAAGTTCGAAACTTCCAGATTTCAAGCGTTTCAATTTTATTCAAAATAGATATTTTGCAAAGATAGCTGAAAAAAAAAAACAACTATAATTGAAAATATATATCTTTTTTATGAAAGAAAAGCTGACAGTTTGGGTGTAAAGTTTTAGTTTTTATTTGCACTACATAGAACAGTATATGCAATAAATGTAGAAGCATTGATAGCACTTTCTCCTATCCATTCCCTAGTTTGTATTTCCAGGCATTCACATTTCAGTTCTAACGATCTACTGCAGTACATGATTAGGACTATAAAGCACCCAGTAGTGGCTTCTGTGGGTTTTGGCTCAGAAACGTTACATTTAACTCAGAGGAAAATGTCTGAACTTTCAAAAAGAGACTGTTTCCACATAGTGGGGAAAAAAAAAAAAAAGAAATTCCAGCCTGAACAGCACATACTTCAGGCAGGATTAGGGATCAGAGTGCAGAAATGGTGCAGCTGCTGTGCAGCACAGAGCTGCCTGGAGCAGCTTTGCACAGAGCACTGTGCTCAGCACCTCCCCAGGCCCAGGATAACGCATCCGACTGCTTACAGCAGCCAGTTTGATCCTGTAAACCTGTGGTTAGAGAGCAGCTGGTAGATAAACACTGCTCATAGCCTTGGTATTGTGCTAAATGTGAAAAGGGGAAGAGCCTTAATAAAACTGTTCTGTTTAAAGAGAAACATTTCCTTGTGTATCTCAAATACGAATGCTTCAAAACGCGCCGGCTGGCCCACAGCTGTGAGCTGCCTGCGGTGGTAGAGGTGGCTCAGGCAGAAGGATCCATCCATGGGAGCACAACCACTCTCAGCAGCCAAGCACCCAAGGCCTCCCAAAGCACCCAGCCAAGGAGGCCTTGGGCATCGTCCTCCAGGCAGACCTGCCGCATGGCCTCCCGCCTGTCCCCACACTTGTTTCTGTTCTGTGGCCTGTGGCCTGCTGTGGAGCACCAGACTCACTTCAGGTGAGCAGCGCCCAAGGGGCTACACAGCACTGGGACCCAGGGCAGGCACTGAGGCCTGCTGGGCACGCACTGGGCTGAATGCTCGCAGAAGACACTGAGGGTGTATATAGTGTAGAAAGGAGCTTTAGGAAGACTCAACTGGCCTGGCTTCACAGCCTATGGATATCATACAGTGGTGGAGAGATTACAGCTTTTTTTTTGCTGAGCAAATGGGTGTTTCATATTGACTACGAGAGAGAAATCCCACAGTTGCCCCTACTCTGGCTCCTCCCTGCCCCTTCCAAAGCAGAGACCACAGCAGTACAGGTAAATAAAAGACCTTCTAATCCCCTCCATCTTCTGTGTTTGCATTTATTTATTTGCAAACATAGAGCAAGATAGAATCATAGAATCACAGAAGGGCTCAGGTTGGAAGGGACCTTAAAGCCCACCCAGTTCCAACCCTCTGCAAAGGGCAGGGCAGCCCCCCACCAGCTCAGGCTGCCCAGGGTCCCATCCAACCTGGCCTTGAGCGCCTCCAGGGATGGGGCACCCACAGCTTCTCTGGGCAGCCTGTGCCAGTGCCTCACAGCCCTCTGAGTGAAGAATGTCCTCCTAACATCTCACCTAAATCTTCCTTCTTTTAGTTTAAAGAAATTTCCTTTCATCCTATCACTATCAGAACGTGTAAAAAGTCAGTCCTTCTGCTGTTTATAAGTTCCCTTCAAGTACTGGAACGCCACAGTGAGGTCTCCATGGAGCCAGCTCTTCTCCAGACTGAACAAGCCCAGCTCCCTCAGCCTGTCTGCAATGGAGAGGTGCTCCAGCCCTCTGATCATCTTCATGGCTCTCCTCTGGACCTGCTCCAACAACTCCACATCCTTCCGGTACGGGAGGTCCCAGGCCTGGACACAGTACTCCAGATGGGGCCTCATGAGACCAGAAGAGAGGGGAACAATCTCCTCCTCTCCCTGCTGGCCAGTCCCCTTCTGATGCAGCCCAGAATACTGCTGGCCTTCTTGGCTGCAAGAGCACACTGCTGGCTTGTGTCCAGCTTAACTCAGAAATAATTGTTTTGTTTTTTTTATTCTGGTCAATGGTTAAATCTAAACACACATGTGAAAGAATGTCCTTCTCTTTCACTCCAGTCAGAAGCACACTCCTTGCTCTTTTCACTCCAGCACACGAGTGTGGGCAGATGGGGCTGCACGGCATGAAGGCTGGGCGGCTGTGCGAGGGCAGGCGGGTGAGGGAGGCTGGAGGCCACTGGCAGCACAGCTGAACACTGAGCTACCACAGAATCAGAGAACATCCCGAGAGGAAGGGATCATCAAGCTGAAATCCTGTCAAGAGAGATGTCCTCTGGCAGAGCGAGTCGATGCCCAGAGGTGTTGGGAAGGACACGGGAGGACCTCTCCCAGGGCGCAGCAAGCCGCAGGAGGCAGGTGGGCACCACGCCGAGGGCCGTGCCCGTCGCCAGGAGCAGGGCCGGGGCATGGTGACTAAAAGGGGGTGGAGAAAGGAAAGGGAGGGACGAGAAGAGGGGGGAAAAATAAATAAATAAATAACCAGAGGAAAAAAAAAAAAAAAAAACCTGCATGTCAAGTCTGAGGAAATGCTGTGGGAACTACAGCCAGGCGCTTTTTTTTTTTTTTTTTTTTTTCTCTTCTTCTTCTTCTCCCCTCGCGTAGCTGAGAGGAAGGGCGGCACGAAGGAGAAGTAGGCAGCCCCATGCGCCGGGCCGCGCCGCCGGGGCGCGGGGGCTGTGGCGGCCGGCGGTAGCGCGGCTCGGGCGCCATGCCGGGCCCGCTGGGCTGGCTGGCGCTGCTCTGCCTGGCCGCCGCGGGACGCCCGCAGGTAAGGGCAGCGCGGGGACGGCGGGACGCCTCCCGGTGCCCTGCTCCCCCCCGCCCGTCTACGGCTCTCTGCGTCTCTCTTTCTCTCTCTCTCTCTCTGGTGGTGGTAGTTTCTTTTTCGGAACTTGCGAGAGCCTTTCGTTTCTTTAAAACGCTCATGCCTTCAAACGAAGGCAGGGCAGCGGTGGGGAAGGCAGCCCGCTGCTGCCCGCGATGTGAGAAACCAGAAGGTGCTGGCAGAGAGGTTGCTGAGGGGTAGTATTTGCATGTATAGCGAAAAATAAGGCAGGCTCCACCCTGCCGAGCGGATTTACTCTGGGGAGCGTGAGCGCTCTTGTTGGCTCTTGCCGTTGTGAGCTGCGCCGATCGGGCGTGGGCCGTGGCCCAGCTGCTCGCCCGGAGCACACGGCCTGGTCGGCCTCGGGAGCGGGGACGCGGGCGGGGAGGCCCTGTGAGTGCGGGGACAGCGGGCAGCCTTCGTGCCCCCAGGGGAAAGGTGGCAGTGGGCGCCGGCTGCCTGTGGGCAGAGCGCTGTCCTCCAGCCGTGCTCCCCGAAGCACCGGCTGGCCGCATCTCGTATGCGGTCGGTGGCGCTGCCCCGCTCTCGCAGCCCTCTTCCTGCTGTAGCTGAGCCTCCTCAGCGCCGTGCCGAGGAGCTCGCAGAATGGCAGGGGTTGGATGGGACCTCCGGGGATCGTCAGTCCAACCCTCTGCTAAAGCAGTTCCCTACTGCAGGTTGCACGGGAAAGCGTCCCGGGGGGTTTTCAGTATCTCTGGAGAAGGAGACTCCACAGCCTCACTGGGCAGCCTGTTCCACTGCTCTCTCAGCCTCACTGGAATGAAGTTTTTCCTCATGTTCGTATGGAACTTCCTATGTTCCAGTTCTTGCCCGTTGCCTGTCACAGGGTGCCAAAAAGAGCCTGGCCCCATCTGCTTGACTTCTACCCTTTAGGAATTTATAATCATTGGTAAGATCCCCCCCCTCAGCCTTCTCTTCTCCGGGCTGAACAGTCCCTGGTCTCTCAGCCTTTCCTCACAAGGGAGATGCTCTCACTTTACTTTTTCTAATTAAGCTGCTTAAAAAGAATCCTTCTTTTTCCAGGTTATTTAGGGCCTTCTAGGCTAGCAGGTTTTCCATCACTCCTAGGCTACAGACATTTTTTTTCCCCCATTAATCACTGTTTGGCAGCCATTTGTAGTTCTTTCATTTGAACTTCTACAGTTTCTCTGTCTCATTACTCTTGATTAGGTGCAAGTGTCATTTTAAGTGCCTCCCTCAACTTACTGCTATTGTACTGCTGGGTGGGTCATGGTTGGGCTCCCTGAGAGCAAGGTGCAGCTTCAAGGAAAAGAGATTATGGAGGGAAAAAAAAAGCCTCTGCTGTTTGCAGCTTACAATTTAATGTCTGACCACATAGCCCTGAGAGCCTTCTCTCTGGATCTCTGTTCCTAAATATGTTGCCTTGAAACCACGCAAGCCTTTTTTTTTACCCGCCAAAATATATGTTTCTTTCTGTCCACTCTCACCCCTAAGGCTTCTCTTAAATAGCTGCTTTCCAGGTGTCCTCCATATGTATATGAACAAGCCTGCATGTTTCAAAAGTGACTTGCCCATCATAGATTTCGGGTGGATTCTCCCATCACACAGTAACCTCTATCTACCTATTTTTCTGCCTGCTCTTCAGGATTGTGAGCAACGCATTGTGGTGAGCAGACCTCAGTGGTCTTTGTGCTTTTGCTCCCATGACATTTTCTTCCTTCTGGAGCTGTTTTGTTTTGGGGCACTTGTTCCCTGGGAATCTCCTCGTTGCCTGAAACCTGCTATATCCTATCCTTGGAAATTCAGATCCCGTGCTTTAGATACCTTGATGTAGGAGCCAGTAGGTCTGTCAATTCATAGCTGTTCAGAGGATACAAAACAGGGAACTTGTATTTACTTGGGACAAATGTGTGAAGTCTTTCCTCTGCTTTCAATGTGTGCTTAGTTTTGAGTCTGTAAGTGCATGGGGTGCATCTTTCCATAGCCAATGCTTTGGGCAAGTAAGCAAAATAATAAGGGACTCCAGGAGCGTTGTAGCGTAAGTTTGCAGAGAAAAAAAAACAGACATTGTTGAAGAGCTGGTTGACTTAATACTCTGTCTGCAGCAATGAGCAGTGCTGGCAAGTCCAGAAGGTGAATGCAAGGCAGGCGTGGAGAGATGCTGCTCCCAGCAGCCCTCCAGGTTCTTCTTTGGCTGACTGGTTTGAACAGTGGCTTTGTAATTCCCTTATGGGTGGTCATTTCTGATGGAACCGGTTGTGAGAATCAGTGCAGCTGGGCTGAAGTTTGCCTGATGCACTTGTGTTAGTATAGAATCACCAATATGGTGGGTGGTGGTAGGGCAGTAAAATCCGCGATGTATTTCCTGTGAGGAATGAGAAACACTTGCAAATGTAAGTTAATGGGTACTCATAGTGCTGCTGAGAATAGACATTATCATCGTCATCATTTTCGCCAAAGAGGAAACAGGAACAGAGAATTCGTGACTTGCTGTAGGTCACACACCGAGCGTGGAGCAGAACTGCTGGGAGCAGAGCTCACCCTCCTTGTCTTGTGCTTCAGCCACAAGATGATCTTTCCAAGTGATGCATCCTGGGCAGCTGTCAGAGGACGTGGTGTTTGACTTTCTGAGGCACAATCTGCCCATCTTCTTTACACGGAATAGTCACATCCTTTTCCTCGCTTCACAGTGAGGAAGAGCTTAATTGTTTCTGTCAGGTGGGGTTAAAGTCCATAAGATTGTGCATTTACAAGCACACGATAACCCAGTTGCCTGATGTAATGTCAAGTCTTCTTACTTTCTTGTATGGCAGTGGGATTCTTCCACTACCTCGTAGACTTTGCTTTACAGGGAACGTTTGCTCAGTGAAAACATCCAGAAATCTTCATAATCTAGGAAAGTTTTGGCCAACATCTGTCTGTTAACTAAAATGCACTCTATTTAGGCTGAGAAGGAAAAAAAAATAGAGAATAAAAATGTCCATGCTATGTTAGAACATTGGTTCTCCTGGTCTGTATTCCTGCTTTGATTAGGACCAAAGGAATCACTCGACAGAGCAGAACTTCTGTAACAGCTCATCCAAAGCCTTGGGTTTATTCTGGAGTTAAGGGTGTAAAAGTTACTGTAGTTCAACTTGTTTATTTGTCCAAATGCCCTTCCAGGAAAGGCACCTGAAAACTTTTCATTGCTTTGAAGTTTCTCCCGAATCCTATGAAAAATCTGAAGTAACATTTTACAGCACCGTGTGTAAGAGGAATAACGCATTGCATATAAAACCAAACCAAAACCTGGTTTAAGAAACTGGTGTTGCTTCTCTTTTCATATTAAGCATCGTCTTCCTGATGTAATTTCTACTTTCCCACAGACAGGACCAAAACAAACCTTCACCACATTCCACAAGTCGGTAGAATTCAGAACCTATCAGCTGTCTGTAGCAATACTAACCCTTGTCGTTTACGGCACAGAAAGTCACAGAAACCTCAAAGCATCGCCCTCTGGCCTTTATGCCTTGGCACTGTTCAGAGGAGTCTCTGTGTTTGCCTATCTGTCCCTCAGAATTCAAATGCTGAAAACCCCACTGTAGCAGGGACGTGTGTAGATGCAATGAAGGGGTGATGCGTTCTGTCCTGCTGCTCCCTGCCCACTTCCCCTCCTGGTGGCATCTGCAGTGACCAAGTCAGCAGGGTTCCCTGTCTGTATTCCAAAAGAATGTAAATACAGTAATTACTGTGACAGCAGAATCCAGCCCTTCGTCCAGCCTGCTGTTTGCAGGGGGTGAGCACTGGAAGAGGCTGCCCAGAGAGATGGTGGATGCTCCATCCCTGGAGACACTCAAGGTCAGGCTGGATGGGGCTCTGAGCAACTTGTTCTCGCTGTAGGTGTCCCTGTTCATTGCAGGGGAGCTGGACTAGATGGCCTGTAAGGGTTCCTTCCAGCCCAGACGAGTCTGGTTAGCTTACAGGAGGTGGGCAGCGGGGAGAAGGGGGAAACTGGACTGTGTGGTTCTTCACGTCCTCAGCGTCAGCTGTGCTCTTGCAGAGGCTGCCCTTTCCTTTCATTGGAAGCTCGACGTGCCACTCCTTGAGTTGTTGGCTTCTGCTGCAGCTGCTCTGAGAATGGCTCATTATTACCAATGGAAAGCGCAAAGGCAAACATTTGTGTGTTATAGACGCAATATAAAAATTAAGTGCTGTTTAACCAGGTTGCACTATGGACTTGGGTAGGCCTCAGTCAGTGTAATGCAATAGTCTGCCTGCAAGAACTTGCCCTGTTTTATGACTTATTCTTCTTTAAACACAACCCAAAGTTCACACAGATGTGGGATGGAGGAACCTGGACTGAAAGCTGCAGGGTGGGCTGCAGCAGTGGCCTTGACTACATGGCAACGCTCCAGGGAAGTGCAGGTGTCCTGGTGGGCCATTCCCCATTTGTCACTTCGCTGAGGAATCATGCCTGTGACATGGTATCTTTATGGTGGTGGGCGCCGTGCTAGGCTCTGGCCCACGCCACAGGGCCATGCTAACTGATGCTAGGCACCCCAGGACGCCCTGGTTTCTGTCCCATGCCTGCACACCTCCCTCAGCTGCTCTGCATCGCTTCCTTTGGTTACCTTTCTGTTTGTCTTCGCCGGGCATGAGCTCTCTGGGCGGAGGGTTTGGCTTTCTCCTCTGTTTGTACAGCGCTTAGGATGTCATAGCTGCAAACACAGCTGAAGACTCATTAATCACGGCAGGTTAGGGCCCTATCCTCTTCTCACCAAAGTCACAGGGAGGCCTGCTGGGAAGGGAGCAGATACATCCTGCAGCCCACTGCCACCATACCATTCCCAACCCTCTCTCTTATTCCCCACCCCAATGGCAGGGACCAGGAGAGGCCGCGCGTGATGGTAGAGCCAAGCTGGCCGGTTTAATCCACCCTGCAAGAGCCAATTAGCTGAGGAGGGTTAAAAAAAAAAAAAGTGAGGTCATTCACCCTGACCACTCTGTGGCTATCCCAAAAGAAAAAGAAGTGTATAGGATCTGTTCAGGAATGACAAAGAACAACATTTGTGACTGCAGATTGGTGTGGAGTATATTTAGTCAGTGGTCAAAATGGAGGGAAAAGAAAAAGTCTCACATGGAAAAAAAAATACTGTGAAGTTTTGTTAGGCAACCTATTAATCTGGAGTACAGATAGGGAAAAATGTGCCACTAGGTTCATATGAAGTCTTAAAAATTGCTTATGTAGCACACAGGGGAATCTATTTTGAGCCTGTTATTTCGCTGCACCAAATAGTTTTGCCTTACGAGCATCATGTTCTGTGTAACTTTTCATTGCTCGGCAGCAAGAACAATGAGATGATTCCATGAATCTGTTCTCACAGGAAGAAAAAGCTCTCCCCTGCTATAATGCCGCGTGTAGTAAAGCAGGCTTATCATGGAAATCAGCCAAAGCCCCATCAAATCGGGGAGGGGTATTCCTGCTGACTTGGCTGAACCCTGGCAGAGTTGGTTCCTCATGGTGACACTAAAGGAGTAAATTAACTGTTTCTCAGCCCAGTCCCGCGTCCTTTTGTAAAAGCAGCAATTCCTTCTTGATGGAGACAGTACAGACCGGCACTGGAAATCTCTTGTGGTTATCTCTGCATTAAGACTCAACTTCAGCTGATGATGCATGTCTTGTAGCTAATGACAGGATGAGGGGCAATGGCCTCAAGTTGCACCAGCGGAGATTCAGGCTGGACATTAGGAAATACTACTTTCCTGAAAGAGTGGTCAGGCACTGGAATGGGCTGCCCAGGGAGATGGTGGAGTCACCGTCCCTGCAGGTGTTCAAGAAACATTTAGACATTTTGTTTAGAGACATGGTTTAGTGGGGTTGTATTGGTGGTAGGTGGATGGTTGGACTGGATGATCTTGTAGGTCTTTTCCAACCTTGCTAATTCTATGATTCTATGAAAAATAATCTTCTGGACTAAAATGCAAGGGGAAAGTACTCCCTGTAAATGTGTCTCTAGTATATTATTATGATTATTACTATTATTATAAGTGTGAATGGGTGAAAGGTTACTCACAGTGAGTGGCTGACACTGCACCTGGAGGGCTGAGACTGCTGAGCTCTCCTTGTAAGCGGTGCTGTTTCACCTAGAACCTTGCAGCTCTTCTCACAAGGACATCTAAGTATTAGCTTTGGTTATGTCCTTACTCTGTCATTCTTATTACTGCTTGTTAGGGACAGTTGTGTTGCTACCAGCTCTCTTTGTTAAATACATTGGTTTGGTTGGCTTTTGGGTTTCTGCACTCTGATTCATCTTTAAAGCACCATACCTAGTAGCTGCCAGTCTTTGAGTGACTGTGGCAGCAAGGACCTGCAGGCTGAGGCATTTGGGATGCCTCGTATTGGCAAACACACGTCACGGTACACAGAGAGGTCCAAGCCTGGCACTCATTGTGCAGAGATGACTTTGCAACCAGATGACCAGTGCTGTGCATGTGATGGCGAGTTTTCAGCCTGCAGAAGAAAGCTGCTGGATGGACACGCTCAGTTGGCTGCTTTCAGCCCTGCCATCTATCTTCTCAGCCATCTTCCATCTGTTGTCCCTGAGGTTCCCGTCTGCTGTCCCCCCAGCATGCTGCTGCCAGCGTGGTCAGGGCGGTACTTCTTTGCATGGTCTGACTGCTGGCCCTTCCCCTTCATGGAGCAGCACCTGTTGTACAGATGTTTGCTTTTTGCCACACATTAAAATCAAAAGGCAGTGGGAATAGTCAGGATTGGGCTTTGACCACTGCTTATCCACTTTCTGGTTGCAAGTTACATTTTTCTCTTAATCTCTTTATTATCTATTTTATTCTTCATGTTCCTTCTGGCCTCGTTAGGTATTCAGGCTCTAGCAGGGTTTCAAGGACCTATTTTTAAGATTGAAATAATATTTAGTTTGTAGCCATTGCCATTTCCCGGTTATATTTTACCACGTGATGGTAGTTTTGTGATGTGGTTTACTGGTCACTGGAAAGTTGACATCACCAAAAGCATTTCATTCACAATCTGAAATCTTTGTGTTGAATTACAGACCTGCAAGTGAATAACTGGAATTGTGTGGTGGTGACTTGTGTGCTGTCCTGATTGAAGTTTTTATCAGCAGTGAAGCCTGTCCTTGCTGAAGACCAAGGTGCTGAGGCTGCAGGGTCTGCTTCAGATTGGAGAAAGTGTTGATCAAAGCTCAATCTATTGACAGAGGCAGATAAAGCCCAAGATGACACAGAAGTATTAGAATTCTACAGCAAGTATGGCTAAGAATCTCAAAAGCAAGTAGTATGGATACGTTCAGGCCCCAGAGTTCAACAAACAAGTAGTACGCGAGGCAGGAGCCGCCTGCGTTTGCTCTCCCATAGGTACTTTGGGTCTACAGTACTAAGTGGAGAAAGAATGTGCTTTGCTCAGTGAAATGATGACAGATGTCTTGAATGCTCTCCAGAAACAACCACACTGAGGACAAAGATGTCATCTCGAGGTAGTTAGGCATTGTCATGTCCCTGTACGTCTCAGCTTTTCTAACCTAAGATTATCGCTAATAAGCAGTCCCCATTAAGGCCTCAGGTTCTTGTTCAGAAATGACATGGGAAAAAGGCTGCGGAAACCCCCGAGCTTGTTCTTCCAGATTTTTTCTTTTAAAAGAAAGAGGCCCGTGCAACTTTATCTTCTCTGAAATGTCCGTCTGAATATTCATCTGAGTGAGAAAGTAATTTTAGCATCCATGACACACAGCTTCTGCTGTCATCCGATTGCTCAACTGCACCGAGAATAAATATTTCCGTAAGCCTGAGGACAGGAATCTGAATGCTGCTGGTTCCCCTTTCAGAAGCACCTGTGCGTGTGTGTTTTTCAAGGTCTGAGTAACATGGTTGTGCTTTGTAGCTGACTCATTGAAGTTCTCCAACCCTACGAGCACAAGCACATTCTTGCTTAGTGTCCTTTTCAGCAAATAGGAGGAAAAAAGAGCTTGGCACCAAAACACAATCCTCCTGCAAACCTTGACAGGAGCATGCTTGTTTCTCCAAGGAATTCAATGGTGCTACTCATGTGCTTGAAGGTAAGCAGGTGTTGGCATGCTTTACCAAACAGCCTTTGACTATCCACCGAGCCCAGAGGACGTTTGTTGTCTTTTTTTCTCTGGATTCTTTGCCTGTTGGGTATTCTTGTATTATTCTTCTGAGGAAGTGTTTATCACAGTATGGCTGAGGAGGGAAAGGACCTCCAGAGTTCATCCAGTCCAGCCCAGGATCGATCGAGAGAAAGAGAACTAACTTTATTTAGGAACTAGTGCAAATCTGTGTGCTTTGCACACATTTTAAGTGACAAATTAAATATGCAGAAGATACCTAGGCCACTCTGAAGCATTCATTGACATCTCGTGGTGGTATTTAATGCAAATCTTTACCAATAGTGAGACTTAAAGGGATGACCAGCCTGGGTTTTCTTTGTTCTCTTTTATTACTTCAGATGAGGTTGGCATCTTTGCTTTCACGAAGACCCCTTCTCTCAAGATAAGAGCTCCATGATGTCAAAATCACCATTGCCTGATGAGGAAGGGTGTCCTAGGGGTTATGGGGCAAGCTTAAGACTTCGGAGGCTTGTTTCTCTTTCCTTCTTTGCCACTAATTTCCTGTCACCTTTTGAAACCATCTGGCCTCTGGGTGTGAGTTCCTCCTTTGTGAAGTGAACTGCACTTCCTTATCTCAAATGGACACTGTGGCTGGGAATGCGTTGGTGCCGGTGGAGCATCAGCCCATCGTGCTACTGGCAGCGCATGTGCTTAGTATTGGCTTCTTGCACCCTACGGAAAGCTGATGTCCTTCTTGACAGTGGGCTGCAGTCCTCTGGCAGATGGTTGAATAAGGAACAACCTGACTTCAGTGGGGCCCTGTTAACAAGAGGCTCCAAGATCACTGGATCTACCTGAAGAAAATTTGAAGGTTCTGTTGTTTCCCTTCCCATCCTCTCCACGCTCTGCTTTCACACTCAGTAGGTACAGCCAGTCCATGTCTGGCTGGCATCTCCCACCTTCATGAGGAGGCTGGGCTCACGAGGGGGTTAGCAAATGGACGCCAATAGCGTTGTCTTTGTTTCGTTGAGAGTAAATCAAAGAAGGGAATATTGCAGCTTTGTAAATGCATTGCCTTGTCTCAAAAGGGGAAGGACGCAGTCACAGAGGAGAATGCTTATTGACACAGAGCGTAGATTTATGCAGCTGCAGCTGGGAGTATTTTGCAATAATAGCCCTCTTCATGCTACAAAGCAGGAAGGTCCAAAGCAGTTTACAAAAGGCAGTGAGCAATTAGCGTATGCTGCTGGCCTCCATGCAAGGGGGTTGCTTGTTCTGTTCAGGATGAGTGTTGGTTCTCAGAAATCATTCCAAACCCTTCTGCTGAATGCCCTTCAGCAGATTTGCATATCCTTCCTTAAACAGGACAACTTTGCCCTTGTTTGACACTTCAGTAATTTTTTAGCCTTTTCTTCTAAAGAGGAACTTTCAAACTGGGGCAAACGAGGAAGAAAAGAACATTCTGTTGATAAAGCAAGTGACTGGAGCCATCCTTGGTCTCGCTGCTTTTCTTGCCACTTCAGACTGCCGGGAATAGGAATCGATTGCTCAAGATCTTCTCTCTGCTGCTCAGTCCAGCAGTGCAGCATGAGCCCCATTCTGTCGAGCTTGTTTTTAGCTCGTTGGATTGCAGGAGCATTTCAAGAGTGTCTCCTGGGGTGCTGAGCAGCATCACCATTCAGCTGCCAACCTGGGCAGCTTTCTGTTCCTAGATCACCTGTTGCTTCACTAGCACTGGCCATTGTCCTGGTGATCAGGAAGATGAACAAGGTGACTGTCAGGAATAAAGCAGAACGAAAGCTTTTGGGAGTATGTAAGTGCTTATTTATGTTATGGTTGGTGACCCTTTTGTGCGAGGTGCTGTGCAAACATGAAATGCAGTCTTTGTTCCAAAAAACATCTGATCTAATCAAAAAGCATGATACTGCTAGTAAGTGCAAAGAAAGAGGCAAGGAAACAATGAGACAAAAGAAGTGTTCTTGGAAGACCGAACTCTTAATTTCACCTGGGATCATTGTAGTGAGAAAAAATGGCTGTAAGGTGTTTATAACCTGTAAAAATATGAAAACTCAAGAGCTCTGACTTGAGGTACTTACGCTATTTCAGGCACAGTTGTGGTAAACACAAGTCATGCACCAGCTCATGGCTCAAACTCCAAGCTAGGAGGTGGTGTTTTAAAGAAAAAATCCTGGTCATTTTTAAGTCACAAGACCTGTTCCCAGCATTAGAAGATGTGAAGGTGCTTGGGGAAAAATAGTTTTTATTCAAGATATTGCAGCTGATGTGACTAGAAACGGAGGAAAGAGGAGAGGAAAAGACGTGGAGGAAACCAGGGGAGAACATGAAGTAGCGGAATGGAAGCCATTATCAGCAGGCACAGCACTTTTATATACTGTTGGACAGCAAAAACTCCTGCTAAGCAGCAGCAGAAGTCCTGGTGCAGCTTTCTCCAATTCAAAACTGAGTAAATGAGATTTTTGTAACAGCATTCAACCTCGAGTAATTCCTTGCTACAAGCTGATTTGGAATCATTTTACCAGTTGGAAGATCAACAGCTGAATGTCAGGTGTTGAGTTTGCCTGGAGCACCAGTGCCAGGAGACTCACAAAGCGAGGGCCTCTCATGTCGCACTTTCACCTGGTTAATTTGGGATCAGTTGTGTTGGATTTTTTTGGATTTGGAGAGGAAAGAAGGCTGTTGGCTTGGTTTGTATCACCACTGTGGATGGCTGCCTCAGTTAAATGGGGTCACCTTGGGAGCAATAAAAAGCTGCAGAATTAAGGTCCGGCATTTTCTGGGACTAGCCAGGGGTGTTGTGTATTCCAGTGGGAAGCTGGGAACTTCTTCTTTTCAAAGGGTGTAAATAATTCACTGTTTTTGTTTGCCAAATACCATATTTTAAAACTGTCAGTGGCCCAGGTCTTGATGAGGTCATATACGTGGAAGAGACTACAGAATTATGTCAACACCATTTTTTTTTTCTTTACAATTGTTTTGAAGTCATAGGTTTGAAAGAATAGAGTATTGTAACAAAAAAAAGAGGTTAAATAGCATGCCAGAAGTTTGTGACAATTGCAAGATTGTGTTATTATTGATTTATCACCTGGCTGTATCACAAGTCCTTGTGCATACATGTTCTCGTCTACAAAGCACCTTTGAAGTCATAAATGTTGTGTGATGTTTTACTGCTCAGCTACCCAAAATGCCACACTGGAGAAAATTTTTCCGTCTCTCTATCAGCACTGTGATGAGATAGGTCTGAAGCTTTCCGGGTATATTGCGTCTCATGTCCTCTCTCTCTCTCCTCCTCTCCAGTTGTCACTACAAAGCACTCTGCCATGTGAAAGTGAACAACACTATGAATACTCTGGACGGTGCTGCAGGAAGTGTGAGCCAGGTATGTGAGCGCTGGGCTGTACTGCCTCAGTAATTGAGAAGCTCCTTAGAAACAGCTCTGGAGGTCAGTGAGGCAGCTTGCTCTCCTGACTCTGCAAATCTGTTTGCACATACCCTTGCAAATGGATAATTTCAGGCCCACAAGTGCCTTCTAGTGTAGGAGTGGTCCTGCTGACCTCAGCAAAAGCCGTAGCAATTCTTTTGTTGGAATAACACTTAACTACTGCACATGGTGTACAGTAGCTTGGTCTTCATGCGCATTAGATAGGATTGCTCCCGTGTCATAAGCTTCACGGATGTTTTGGTGCCACTCTAATTGGTGACCTGAGTGAAGAAATGCGTGGGGCAGGAGAAAGAAATGGTTGTCCCCTGTAGTACAGCGGTGTTAGCCCATCTCGTTTTCCCTGTGCTCAGAGAAATGGCGTGCAACTTGCGAATTATCTGCTTGTCCTTCTCTCCTTCACAGGAAAGTATATGTCTGCTAAATGCACTGAGACTTCTGATAGCGTGTGCCAGCCATGTGGCCCAAACGAGTATATGGATGTCTGGAATGAAGAAGACAAATGCTTGCTACATAAAATATGTGATCAAGGTGAGCTGTTCGTACTGAAGAACCTTTTGATCCAAATTAGTGAAGCATAAGATGGGCAAGTGGGTCTAGGGAATATGCTCCTTTTAGGTACGTGTAATGAAGGTTGAGCTTGCGCAAGAACCTGGTGGATGGGGAAGTCCCCAGACACCAGAGAGTTTTGGTTCTGTGCTCTGCTGAACCGTGCAATTATAGTCTTCATGATACTGATAAGATTATCTTCAGTCAGGCCATTCACTCCCTGTGAGTTGGATCTTAAAGGCTGTCCTTTTGCCCAGCATACTTTGCACTCACTTCTGCCCTTGTCTCACTCTTGCAAAAGCTCTGTTTATTTTCTACAGGAGCTACAAGGAAAAGCATTGCTCAGGAGCCCAATCAGTCAGGTGCCCCGTGCTGATCAGGGGCCTCCCACACTTCTTGAAAGATTCCTCTAACATGGATGGTTTCACCTCTGGCATTCAAACAAAGCAAATAGGTAGAACAGGATGTTCGTAAACTCAGAGCTTGTTATCAGGGAGACATTTACTGCCATCTGCTTTCTCTTCTAGGGAAAGCTTTGAAAGAGGTGAACCCAGGAAACAGCACATTCCAGCGGCAGTGTGCCTGTACCACGGGTTACCACTGGAATGAGGACTGTGACTGCTGTCAGCGAAATACCATTTGTGCTCCGGGGTTTGGAATCGGGCATCCTGGTAAGATACAGAGAGGGGACATACAAATGAAACGTCCAGCTCAGGCCTACATCGTGTGGGTTGTGACATTAAAGAGCGGATACTGTAGACTCTCAGACCATTACTACTGTGCGTAACTCTCCAGGACTATTTGCACTTGAAAGGCTTCTGCCTTTGTAGTTTAAGTAGAATCTTGGATCGGGTGACCTTACAAGCTTTAACATGGGCATGGCAATAACAGCAAGGTCTTCCGTGCATTTCTAATGTTTGCTGAGGTGCCTGGCTGTGGATCGTTAGTCTATGAATTACTCCCAGGTTCAAAGAGGTGATCCACTGGTGACTGTTGTTGAGGTCAGATTTGAAATGAGTTTTTGTCAAATGGCTTTGTTTTGCCATTCTATGATGGTATGAGTTAAAAGCAGTAAACACCTTTAAGACAGTGCAAGTATTCCTTGCTTTAGATGACATGCAATGCAGAAATTTATTACAAACATGTAATTTAGTCCAAAGTCTGACTGAAAGCAAAATGCAGGTATTTTGTGGGTGGAAAATGGAGATGGTTAAGCTCAGGGTTGTAATGGACACTGGGAACAGCTGTACCAAGAGTAAGGAACACCAAAAAATCAGCACACAATAGAGAGATAGAGGATGAAACGCTGCATGGACCTGGAGCAGAGTGGTGGTGTTTTCCCTGCAATCTAGCAAACCCTGATACAGCACTTTGTTTACTGTGGCTTCACAGAAGTGACAGTACCAGTTAACGTCACTGCCTGTGTTGTAGCACTGACAAGGGGAAGTTAATGGAAGTGGACTCACATGAGAACAGTGTATTATTTTGCAATAACTGGAAATGGGGCTTGGTCATTTCTTATTCTGATCGTGCAGGGGAATATGCTCATCTCACCTGAGTGCTTTTTTCTGCCCGTGTGTGACTGTCACTGTTGCTTTAATATAATTTTAGATCCTTCTCTCCTCAGGGAAGCTTTTGGGGTGGGGGTGGAGTGGGAGGATGGGGGAGCATAGTCACCTTCCCCTCTCCTGGAAAGAGCTCACAGAAACTCAGTTGTCATGTTTTTCTTCCTCTGCTACACACAGTGCAACAAGACAAGGACACAAACTGCATGCCGTGTCCCAGAGGCTACTTCTCAGAGGTTGCTTCATCCACTGATGAGTGTAAATCCTGGACCAAGTAAGTCCTTCCACAAGCCTATTACAGCCACAAGGCAGTGGGAAGCGTGAGTAAACACACTTTTCAGAGGAGTGTCTCTGCTTCTCAGTGGAACGTACAGAGCATCTGGGCTGGTTGGATAGCAGTAAGGGCAGTCTCATGATGGATCTCAAGTCTTTCCGGGGTGGGAGGAAGACAGCTAGGACAACAACTGCTGAGCTGATACAGGTAAAGATAAAGAAGGTATCTGAGCTTCCTCAGGGTGGAGAAATGCAAGAGTGCTTTACAACAGAAAGTATTACTCTGCATAAGTGTAGGGGCCATGTTGACCTCCCTCTTTGGGATTCTAGCCTCTTTGTCTTTCCTTTTTAGCTGTACAGCTCTGGGATTGGCAGAAATAGTCCCTGGGACTGATAAGTCAGATGCAGTTTGTGCAAAACAGAAGATGGCTGAGCAACCGGAATATGGTATGTGTCCTCGTAGAGCTTATCTATTAGAAAGTATCAGGGAGGAGGAGTTTATGTTTACTAGGGTTTTTGGCTGGCTTAACTCTTTTCCCACTGTGGATGAGTCAACGGGAAGCAGCTGTAAACCAAGACAGAGCTCTTGCAAAATCTTACCTTTAAAGACTACTTGAAGCCTAGCAGCTCTAGGGCCCATGCCTAGTGCTGAGCAGTGCTTTACATCTCTCTTTGGGGCTGCATGGTGAGTAGTGTTGCTGTTATACATCCATGATTTCCATCACGTGTACTGCTCTTTCATTTGTCAGCCTGCCAGTTTCTGTACATGTTATCTGTTTGAAGGCCTCCAGCTTCTCCTCTTGTCTCCTTCATAGCAGTGCCTAATGCTCTTAGCTCTCCCTTCTTGCTAGTTGCTCTCTTCTTTCTCCTGTGATGCATGCAGTAGTCCTTAGGTGAAGGCAAAGTTTTGCTGGCTGAAGTCTGTAGCTTCCACAAGCCATGTGTCCCTCTCATCTTGAGGCAGAGCAAGCACAGCCCACAGGCTGCTGGTGGATTGCGTGAAGACTTTCAGAGGAGTGTGGCTGAGTCACACCTCTCTCAGACACTAAATACTGACATGGCTCTGTATCAGGTACAATTAATGAGGCTGCTTGTCACAGAACTGCACAAGTGCTAGAGCTGTGGTCCCTTATTATAGGAACTGAAAATCAGTGAGGAAGAACAAAACTCTTGTCCTGTGGAAAAGCAGGGGACAGGAGCAAGGATTGTCATACTGCTGAGAACAGGCTGCACGTTGATGGTACTATCTTTCTTATACCTTACAGGAACGAACAAGATCTTGTATGTGTTGATTGTCATCTTGTTTTTTGTGGCACTAATTGGCATTGTCATCTTCATCGTATACTACAAGAATAAGGGGAAAAAGCTGACAGGTACATGATAGCTAATGATATGGATGAGTGTGACAGCTGTATGTCTCTTTGCGCACTCTTGTTTTCACAGGTACCCACCAAGATGTGAAACTCAGGATCTCTTTTTGAATTCCTGTCCATATGGATGTCTTGACTAGCACAAAGCCAGGCTTGAAAATCTTTCCTATAGACAGGGAGTACATTGCACCTATGTGTAATGCATCTTGCTCAGCGTTTTCCTGCAGTCATGCCAGTGAGATGGCCGCCTTCAGGGTGGATGAATGATGGAGGGGTGGTGATGGGGGCTTTTGTATCAGCATGGCAACTCTGTGCTGCCTGGCACAACAGAGCCCTTGGCCAGAGGGAAGCAGGGGGAGACTTGTGGGGTCTTCACAACCTCCTGCCTCCTTCTCCTTGCTTTTCTTCCCCTAATCCTGCTTTTGGATGGGTTAAAATGTAGATTTCAAGACTGATGTGTGTTTCACAATGTGATAGAGGCCATGTTGTTAGCTGAATACTAGAAGGAGTAGCATAAATAATAAAAATACATATATAAAAACCTAGCAAAGCTACTGGATAACACTGGATTATTGAATATATTATGAATAGGACAGAAATATCCCCTGCAGTTACTGAAATCTGTGTTAAGATCTGGGTCTTCACAGTTAAGAACATAGTCTTACTGTTCTCTTCATTTTTTATTTTCTTCCACTAAACATGGAAAGCATTTCCTACTGTATTTTTCTCTTGATCTCCTTTCCCAAGCCCCACAAATCTATGAAATATTTTGGGAGCAGCGGAAGGGAAGGCAGCAAACCTTGTAAAGTATTTTTCAGCCCATGTTTTAGAAATATGCTTCCTCTACCACACTAAACATGGGTTGTGCTAAATCTGGAATTCCTGGGATGGGCTGAAGGAAATGGTGACTCTCCTTGCAAAGCAAATACTTACGATGCAGAACAGGTTAGGGGAGAGTGCTCTTTACTTAAAATTCCTATTGACCTGCTGCTCTGCAGTAACAGTCCTTCATTGCCTTCGTATGGTAGATCCTGCTAATTAGAGTCCCAGAGACTTACAGGCTCAGGAAGAGACTCTGCCTGCTTGGGGACTGATTATAAACATGCAGACCTAACATCAGACATACAGAGTCATTGCTGGGAAGTGGCAGAGGCTAAGCAGCTTATCTATCTTCAGACATACAAAAACCAGTGCAAGCTTAAAGCAAAACCTGAGCCCTGCACAATCTCCTGAAAGCATAAGTAAAAAGCAAGAAGAGTTGCTAACTCTATAAAACAGCTCTAAAGCATTATTGGACTTGAAGCTTTTCCTTGGGAGATACTCTGATAAACTGCGTTTCCCAGTTAAGTACATCTCTGTTAAGTGGAATACACTATACTTGAGCCTACCATCCCGTGGTTTCAGTGGCTTACCCTCTTCTCTCCAGTCTCCTCACTCCTGTCTGGGAATGGTCTTTGTGCCATCCATGTGACTTCTCTTGAAATAGACTGCACAGTCGTAAGTGGGTCGGTATCAGGCCAGTCATAGTGTGGTGACATATGACCAGGAAAGAAACCCCATTTGATGTGGAACACAGTTTAACGTGATCTATCTTAGGAGCTTGGAAACATTTATTCCATAGAAATATATCCCTGTTCCAGTTAGAATGAATCCTCAGCTAGCCTGATGCTGGGACACTTGAACAGTCAGTAAAAACAGTCTTGCTGGCTTTCATTTACTATAATGTTACGGATTGTGAATGACTGTGGGTGTTTAGGTCTGTGGCTAGTTTCAATGCCTGCTCCATGTTACAGCTACTCTTTTGTTTTCCCTACAGCAGATCTACAGAATTGGGCTAACGAGGTGTGCAGCCAAATAAAAGGAACAAAGGTAAAGTCAGGGACACTAAGATTTTCCCTCTGTTTTATGGTTTCCTCACAACATTCCTGACGCTCCTCCTTAGTTTAGACTTATATTAGTGTTTGGCTAGAAAACGAGTTTTGAGTTTCTCAAAAACCACTCACAGCTTTGGCTTTTTTAGTCTGGTTTTCTGTAAATGTGAGGCTTATGAAATCACCATTCTCAAATAGCTTCTGAACCTGCTCTCTGATTTCAGCCAGTTTTAACAGTGGTAACAGTCTCTGTGATGATTAAATATTCTTAAGAAGAGAAAGTTGAACATGAGCCCATGTTGGTGAACACCTGAGATTCTCACCTGGGAGAGAGCCTTTCTCAATTCTAAGGCTGGGAAAAGCTTAACTTGAGTTCGCATCTTTTCACATACCAGAGTTCTCATGGGAGAGAAACCTGGATTTGAGGCAGCACCAAGAATGCCAGACGCTCAAGGAACTAAGAACAGAGCCATCAGCTAAAGTAAATGGCCACAAGCCCCTTTAATTCTGTCAGTCACAGAAATCCTTGTTGTATGTGAAGAGCGTATGACCTTCCAAAAGGTTTTGCTCTGGAACAGCCCCAGATGCCCTTGCTTGAGATTCTTGGTTGGGAGCATGGATTCACATGCATGTGCAATGTCTGATTGACGTCAGGGGCATGGACTGAGGTTGCCTACCTCCCAGATGCATGCTCTTCCACGGCCCCACCTGCCGGTGTAGGAGCTCTGTCTAGCTTAGATGTGGTAGCCCTCAAATCCTGTTGCTACAAAAAAGAAAACAGACCCAGCAGCTTTTTGAGGAGGCAGTTCCTCTTTTGTCTCATAGATGTTCTTGCAATGTCCTGCACTGGCAGCTGCTCAGATCCTCTGGGACAGAGGAGTGAATCAACAGCAATTAGTGGCTGGCAGCATTTACTCTGTGTCCTCCACCGTGGAGGAAGGGAACAGATGCTAGAAATGAAAGCTAGCAGTTCCCAAATAGCCATCATTACACATGGCTGGCAGGAACCAAAGGGAACCCTTTAAGTATTTCCCAAACCTTTATTTTTTATGGAGCTTCAACTAAAAATATAACTTAACTGTAAAACTACTGGCAAAGTGATGTCATAGGCTTTTGCATTTGTTGTCTTAAAGTTTTCCAGGTTAAAGCAACCTTGTCTGTTTGACATCTGTTTCTAGCACGTCTCTGAATCAATCCAGTGTTTGAATCAGTTATTACTAATAATAAAGATTTTGCTCACAGTGAGCCCTTCGAAGGCATAGATTGTTCAGGGGAGTTCCAAACCTTTTAAGCAGTTAGGTAGGTATAACCAATGTCTGCAAGAAACAGCAGAATCCAGCAACTCTTCTAGATTTGTTAGCTCTCAGGTGCCCTCTTGATGACTGGTTGATAGTTGGACTCGATGATCTTGAAGGTCTTTTCCAACCGAGATGATTCTATGACTCTTAAGAGCTAGCAAATGTGTTATCCCAAAATTAAATGTTATCGTCCCCCAAGACAGCTGATTATTTCTGACACCGGCTGAGCCCAGCGAGTCACAGTTTTTACAGCAGAGTAGAGTTAGGCTTCTCAAGACTCAAATCCAGCAGCACCACTCAATCCCACCAGCTCCACGCTGAGGAAACATTAAGACATGCCCGTTTCTTCTTTGTTCAGAAAATAAGCTTCAGCCAATTTCTCTGTTAAATACGGTTTCATTTCGAATTTCTTTCAGGAGCCACCTAGAGATGCATACGTTACTGTAAACATAACAAACACCGCCATCCCACAGCTCTCTGAAGACGTGCGTCTCCTGGGCCCTGCTGGCTCCCCGGCCCCCGGCATCTCGCCCTGTGGTCACTCCACGTGCAGGCACAGCAGCCCAGGCACGGTGCCCTGTGGGGCTGGGAGCAACCTCCAGGAGATCTCCGTGGGAACCGAAGCCGATGATGACCATTTCCCACCCGTTCCCACGGAAGATGAATATATGGATAAAGATCTCAATACTGCTGATTATTTACCTCTGCTGAGTCAGCCTGACAGTAAAACTTTGTCACTGTTTTCAGAACCGGTGGAGATAGGGGAGAACGATAGCTTAAATCAGTGCTTTTCAGGGATCGGGAGCACAGAGGACGTGTCCGTCCCTCAAGGCTCCGACCCTTCCTCCAACGCAGATGGTGTACACGCCGCCATGGACAAATACCTTCAGAAATCTTGCCAGTGTGCCCACGGTTGCCCAAAGGAAATTGACGGCAAAGACGCAGATCGTTTTGCAATGAACCATGACTCGGAGAAGATCTGTGTGAGGTGCGGCATTTCGTACAGGGAGACTCCCAGAAGGGGGAGCAGACCCTGTTGTGCTGCAGTTGACGGTGCCTCTGCCTCCCCAGAAACTGGATGCTTCCCACAGTGCACCTGTGGCTTGAATTTTCTCTCTGCTGGTCAGAGCACTCTAGCAAGTGACCATGGTATGGAAGATGCGTCTTCTGATGGCACCAGCACAAAGTACCAGAACACAAACAGAAGCACTTCAGGGACAAACAGCAGCACTTCAGACCTCCCTCCAGCATCCGGTAAGCCCATTAGGCTTCGCCTGTACGCAGTCATACAGGGTTGTCTTCGGTGCTAATTCAGTATTATTCAGAAGGTCTGTTCTGGGAGAAGGGAAAAATGGAATGATGCTTTCTCACTGAGTTGCCTGAAGCTAATCTGAAAAATAAAACTGAATTAGGAAGGTCATTTGGTTTACAGTGAATTCCAATGCAGCGTGACCACCGTGAGTGATCATTGTAAGAGACGACTTAGAAAGAGGAGAGAATGGTGACCCACAGGCTGAGTTGAGAAGAGATGCATAACTCTGAAGGGCATTTTTCCATTCTGCAGCCTGCATGTGCGTTTTTGTCCTTGCCAGTAGGTTGCAGTCCAGTTACAGTCATCTGGTGGTCAGTGAAACTCTGGCTGGAGCTGTGACCTGCTGGTTGTGGTTGGGTCTGAGAGACCATGGTCAATTTTTTGCTTTTACCAATTTCTCTTTAAGTTGCTACTATATAAGCACCTAAAAATAATTTCATATAGACTTTTTTTCTCCAAATATAAGCACTTGGCCTCTAAACAGCTTTGAAACACCCATGTCTCCAGTTTACTACTTGGTTCCTAATTTACTAATTCAGTGAATATAGCAAAATAGTTAAATGAAAGCAGGGACAAAAACCACTGAAGAAGAGAAGTTATGAGCCTTTTCTGGACAAAACTTTCATCTCTTTTCTTCATTATTAAAAGCCTGCAATCTTTTTGTCATATCTTATTAGTCACTCTAAATGATAATCTCCTGAAGACAGATGCAGTGTTTTTATTTGCCTATGCGCTGCCAAGCGTAATGGGACCTTAGTTTTGTCTGGGACGTCTAAGTATTACTGTAATACACACAGCGATCCTAAGCAGCTGCCCTTCTTTAAAACCACATCACGCCTTAAAGTTTCTTACGCAAACATTCTTGTCAGTCTGCCAAAGACCAAAAGTGACACTTTAAAGACCCACAAGTGACATTTTGAAGGCCCTTCCCTTCTAAACATACAGCGCTGTGCGGGAATCTCGAAGTGTGCAGTGATCTTTCTAAGAGCAGACACTCTTTCTACTGCTTCAGTTCCCTGAAATCTTTAAGCAGTTTCACTGCTTGATGTGTACAAAATTCAGCAGTAGCAAAGAGAAGATGGATTTTACTTCTGTGGAAGGTGACTCTGGGGTACTACTGAAAGTCAAGTCATATCTGGCACTGAAGAAGTACTGTTTTTCTTTCTAAATCACTTCGAGAAGAGGAAGAGAGAATAGTAAGGAACAAGAGGGCAAGCAGGTTTAAGTGACTTGCTGGAAAATGCCATCTTCGCTCTGCATCATAATTCTTCATATATGATTTTCATTGTGTCAGTACCTTTGGCTGTATGCTTCCTATAGTGCCATCTGGTGAGCCCTGAGCATAGATGCAGCGTTCCTGATTCACCCCAGCCTTGGCGTGGCTGACTGGAGGTAATGACTGAGCGGTGGGCAGTGTAAGAGTGCAGGTTTAGTCAGTATGGAGCTGATGGTGCCTTGCTGGAGTGGCCTTGCCTGCCTGTGGAGTGGCCATGCCCTGGTGTGTTCCTCCCCAGCTCATGCTGAGGCTGCTGGTGGAGCTGTGGTGTATCACCCGTTTTCCTGGGCCTTGTGAAATGCCCAGGTGAATAAACATGCATGCATAATAAAGCTTCTTCAGACAACTGCTTTGGATGCAGTTGAGCTAAGGCAGAACTGTATGAAAGTGGGTGGATGAAGAAATGGGAAGAAAAATGATGTGGGTAATTCCGTGAACTTTTGGTTTTAGTTTCTTAGCACTCAGAATGGCAACAGAAATTGCAACATCTGCCCCTGCTATGAAATAACCCTAGGGGACCAAAGCAAACCTCTGGACAGGTGCCATTCCAGGTTTCGTGGGTAGCAATTGACATAAGCCTTAAAGCACCTTTCCAAATCTCCCTGAGCCTGGAAGCAGTCAAGAATGTGGAGCACTGGATCACGGCCGCCTCAAACCTTGTGCAGGGCTTCAGCATAAGGCAGGAGGAATTTGGTGACTCATGGCTAGGGATGGCTTTGCAGAGCCTTTGCATCCAGAGCCCGCACCATCCCAGTTCAGCTGCAAGAAGCTATGTAGGTGGCTCTGAGGAAGTTAATCACTTGCATTGTTCCAGTTCCTAGCGAATAATTACCACATAAATTAATCTGTCTCTGTAATTAACATCATCAAAAGATCGAAAGGCTGAAATGTTGCAGAGAGCAATGCCTTCACTTATCCTCTGAAGGCATCCTTTATGCTTTTCTGGTTGGAAGCGTGTTTCTTAGTGTGACCCAGGAAGTTCTTGTGTCCATTTGCTCTTAGTCTGGTACTAAGCTCAGGTGGTGAACTTTTACAGTGCCTTTTTGAGTAACAGGCTTTCCATGTAAAGGCAAACAGGTATTGGTGTAGCCCCGTGGTGCCTGACAGAGCTGTGTTGATGGCAAGCAACCAACCTGAACTCAGAGGAGGCATCTGGGAGGAAAAAATCCCAGTGGAGAGCGCTCAATTGGTTGACACCTTGTGTTAATCAGCAATACTTGGAAAGAAAGCAAAGAGCCAGCAGCGTGATGGTTTAGCTGAAATAAATAGGATTGCTTGAGGGGAGCTATTAGAAAGATGCTCCAGTGCTACCCAGGCTCGGTTTTGAGCACATCGTATGGGGTCTTCACTCAGCACTGCTGGAATGTAGCAGGGGTATGTTAGCAGCACCCTCGGCTGCTGGAGAAACAGCACTTCTCTGGGCTGGGCCATGCTCACTCCCTCTCGTGTCTGGAAGAGCATTAAGAAAATGACCAAAATGTCCCAAGAGGTGCATGGTCAATCCATGAGTTGGGATTAAGTGAAGCTCAGTAGGAAAGAACGTTTAGAAGAAGGGGTGTTCGTAGGCTTCAAGAGGTTCTTTTTGGGTTGGTTTGGTCACTTTTATTTCATTGTGGGGAAGTTTGTCAGTTTGCCATTTGACGTTTGTTCTTGGTTATTTTCTTTCTGCTCCGAGGGAAGTTTATTAATTCTAGAGCCTGGTCCTGCTGTCACTTGAGTCAGTGACCTAGTCCTTGAATTAGAGAAAGATTGAATTAATACTGCAGACTCTCTGACCACAGGGTGGGAGACTTGCTGAGACCGTACCACCGTTAGGTTGTTGTATATAGACTGTCTCTTCCTTGTAGTGGGCTATATCCCAATAAATCCACGCGAGCACTAGGTGGGTGCTGGGGTGTTCCTATGTGGGAGATCAGACAACGCAAGGTAATCTTATAAGCTCCATTCCATGTGGACACTGTGACTGCATGGCCTGACATTAAGCCTTTCAGCATTTATTGATTAAACCGACTGCCTTGCCCACACAGTAAGAGTGATTGCATACCAAGAGGGAAAAAACAACATGATGCCGGGGTTTTAAAAAGCATCTAGAAATTAGCAATAATAGCTGTTTCCTCACAAACTGGAGGCTGTCTGGGAGTAGCTCGTG
This sequence comes from Numida meleagris, assembly GCF_002078875.1. Classification (NCBI taxonomy): domain Eukaryota; kingdom Metazoa; phylum Chordata; class Aves; order Galliformes; family Numididae; genus Numida; species Numida meleagris. Next base: position 66,110,342 of record NC_034410.1, on the reverse strand, counting down.
TGTCCAGAGGCAGTGGGAGGATGAGGTGGAAATGATGAAAAAGTCCTGTGGAAGGCATTGATTATAACAGCATCCCTGTGTCACGGGATAAAAATCATGGAACAAAAGCAAAGCTATCGCAGCGGATTGAATTCACCATGCTAAACATCCTCCTCATGAGAGAAAATATTAATCATGCATGTCTTCTTTTCTCCCCCCTCCTTCCCCAGGAAATGTGACTGGAAACAGTAACTCCACGTTTATTTCCAGCGGACAAGTAATGAATTTCAAGGGGGACATCATCGTCGTCTACCTTAGCCAAAACTCCCAGGAGGGAGCCACGGCCTCGGGAGCAGCCGAGGAGAACGTGGGCAGCCCGGTGCAGGAGGAGAACCCCAGCCGCTGCGAGACCTTCGCCGGCAACGCTCAGCACTACAAGGAGAAGTGCGCTGAGCTGCACGCCACCATCCCAGTGGGCAGCAGCGGGACATGGCACCACACAGCCCCAGTGCCAAGCCTGGCCCGACACAGTGAGGCCTCGCCACCCGTGCAAGAGGAGGGCAGGCTGGGGCACAGCTCGGAGAAGGTGTTGAACTGACGTGAGACACCATCCCACGAGGGGCTTGTCCCCAAATCCCGGCTGTTGGGACAGATTCGTTTCTTCCGAGAGCTCTGCTGGCCCTGGGGTCCCCCAGGAGACTTGGAATTGAGAGGCCTGGCCCTGCAGGCCACCTGTCTCCTCAATGGGGCAGCAGGTTCTCCGTGCCTCTCCCAAACAGCAGCGAGGGACAGCTGAGGGAAACCCCTCGGGCTGGGGGACTTGGCAAGAGGGAGGACGTGGATCACCGGTTGTCCCCTCCTGGAGAGGGGCAGTGTGGTGGAAGGGGCCCTGGGCAAAGGTGTTTTTTTACTGGGTGGGAATTTAGTAGCTCTGTAAGGTGATCTCTCTCACTGGGACCGCAGTCCTCCTCGATACTTCTCATGGGGGAAGGAAGCAATGGCCACCTCTGCTGCTGAGCATGGTGCCCACCTGGCAGGGCAGGGATGGAGTAGGTATCTCCAGTCCTTCCCATCAAAATGGAGCAGGAGCTCCAGCCCTAAACCAGCACAAAAGTCAAGATCCTTGTCTGCCCCTTGCTAACTTGTGGGTGGGAGCGTGTGTAGCACTGCGTTGGGTTACAATAACAGGCAAATTAGCACTGATATGCCTTGAAAGTGTGTCAGATTAATCCCGAACAAGGAGCATTTATAGTTTTGAACCCTGATTCACTGCCACCTTACTGCATCTCCTCAGAGGAACGCAAGCCCCTGAAGCTGAAGATGAGTGGTGTGTGCCTGGTGCTTTGTTGCACAAATGTTGTCACTGACATGAAGCCGCAGAAGGTAGCAGGTAGAGGAAGGATCTAGGACAGATAGCTGCAGACATCTCCCAAGTGGCAGGAGAGGGAGGGAGTGCCTGAAGGTGGAGAATTTGGTCAGGGTCAGGCATGTGTTCCTTCATCTGCCCAAACAAATCTGTCATTCCCGTTGATATTTTAATTAATAAGCAGAGCTTTATTTAGGCTGCATGAAATGATTTCCAGAGCTCAGGCTGCCTGAGCTGAAATCAGAATGTAACCACTGTCATACTTAGAGCTGTGGGACCAAGGGATTGGATTTAAAGACTAATAGCAGTTGTTAGTAGAGTCTCAGCTACTCAGTTGGCTTTGATTCGGATCCTGTATCCTTCAGCTTCCTCCACCAGCCCCTGTGGAAAGGTGAAGGGAAAAGGGACTCAGGGAACCCCCAAGAAGAAATCATGGTATCTTTTATGTTTCCTGACCGGGGGTAATTTTCTGATGTTCTCCTGCGTGCACTAGTGTTGCAGGAGCCTTTCTTCAGTCTGAATGTATGGGAAGATCAGTGCTTGTTTCCTACCAGAGTGGAGGGATCTCTGGTCAAGCGTGTTCTCATCTGCTCTGACAGAAAAGATCTCTGCAGGGAGGGCACCTCTCCAGGAAGGTATTGAAGCTGAGGGGCTTACCGCGTTAGCTGCTCTGTTGGCAGCAGTACTGCTCTGAGGGTGAAGAGAACCCATGAAGCCAACAGAGTGACCACTGTGTCATGATGAACTTCTCATCCACGGAAAAAAAGGATGGCCTTTGCCACCTTCACCTCTCAGGAGAATAATTCTGTGTTATTTATATAGCTGGGGTGGAAAGCTCAGCACAGATGTGCGAGACTCTCTCTTGGGTGGCTGGGGGAAGGGGCGTGTGACCAATCTGACTCCCTTTCACCTTTGTGTGGCCTTCAAGAAAGCAGACTATCTGAAGCAGGCAGGAAGGCTGTGCCGTTCAGTGACGGCCTCTGCTACCTCTGCCTCTTTGAAGGAGGTGGGCGACTGGGGCTGTCTTATCTGTGGTCCTGTTTGCTCTTTCCTGCTGGATCCTGTAACCACCCTGCTGTAGCCTCTTCAGGCCTGTGTCTGTATCCTCCAGGCATCGGTGCAGTGGGGACAAGGAAGCAGAGCTGCACGTCGGGTTCATGCCAGCTGGTGCAGATGCTTTCCCGCTTCAGTTTTGCAGTTGTATTTTTCTGGAAAGCATTCATCCAGGGCACCACTCAGCCAGCCCCATTTACAGGACAGGAGGGACTGAACTTGTGTGCTCAGCTCTGGGTGAACCAGCTGCCTGCAAGTCTGTCTCCTCCTTCTCCATCCCGTGGTCTTTATGCACCACCAGGGAGCAGGCTCGAAATCTTAGTGTCAGAGAAGATAATGGGAAGTTTACTATGATGTGTCCTCAGTGAGGAAACGTTTTCCCCTTACTGAATTGCAGGATCCTGCTGAGTGGGTTTTGAAACTAGGATCAGCAGCAGGCATGAAGAAAAGGGTCATCGTGATCTCAGCACTGTGGCCACTCCCTTACGGGAAATGCAGCGCACGGAAAGACCCAATTCTTGGTCTTCCTCCAGAGTCCGTCCAAAAGTGAAGAAGCCGTATCACAGTCATCAGCGCGCCGCATGTTCCCCAGGCCGATGCCTGCCTGCTTAGACGTGGACCCCAAAGGGACTTCTGTACCCTCGTGGCTTCACTTGTCAGCTTGGAGCAAGGGCTGGTGTTTAACATCTCTTTGTACAACGGGGCCTTGTGCATTGGGCACTAACTTGGAGGCTTCTGGCTGCTATCGTGATACATGTAACTAATGGTGACAAAAATCTTAAGGCCTATTTGAGAATGAGTGAAGATTTGAATTAACGGAGAGAATCAAATATGTTATTATTTGCCCGTGCTCGTTTTTACAAAAATAAATCATTAATATAAAAACATTCTTGGATAGGCTTTTGTAACCTTCTTATACGTCGAATTTTTTTTAACAAAAGGTTCTGTATTACCATGGGAAAATGAGGAGCAGGCTTGTGCTCAAGGACACCGGAGCAGCCATTCATATCCCCATGAAAATCAGTATGGGATTAAAGATCAATGTGCACAATAACTGCTGTCAATCTCTGTACCTTGCTGCACGTTTGTACCAAGATGAGAATTTGCTCTGTGAGGGGACTGCTCACCTGGGAGGAGCAGTGCTAAAATGTTGAAATTTCTGCCTGCCCATTCCCTTCCTTCAGGTTCCCTTCTTACCGTAGTGACGGTACCTCAGCAACTACAGCGCTGTGTCTGTTATAAGAGGGAGCCCTGCTGAAGGCTGCCTTCGTGCTCATCGGGTATTTTAATAGAACTGTAGTTTTAGCCATTCAAATTAGCCTTAAAAACCATCTACAGCATTTGAAGAATTCCTTTCTGTCAGCACGTGCCAGCAGACACGGTAAATTGCTGCAAATTCTTTGCGTGGAAAAGATATTTCTGGAGTATGTACTATATATGTTCTTAATAGACATTTAATTACAGCCGCTGGAAAATGAAGTGTATTTGACCACGTTGCCTGAGGTTTTTGCTAGGAAGGTTGAACCACTCTGAACTTTACAAGCTGGTTTTCTCAGCCTCCTTCCGAACGGCCGTCGCCCTTTTGGGTACCCCAGGGATACTTGGCTTCGCAGCGCTCTCACTTGCAAATGTGGACATGGGAGAGCTCTGCCAGGCAGAACTTGGTCTCGTGGGGGATTCTCACCCACTGCCAGGCCAGAGTGCTGAATGCCTGCGATGTGCATTCGTGCGTCTCTGGGAAAATCAGCCTGCTCATCTTGAGACTAGTGTGGGCACCTGAATGCCCAGCGCCGACAGCAATAAGCTCCGTTTCAGAGTGAAAGTTTGTCATGGAATGCATTTCTCCTCTCCTCCTTTTCCTTGGTGCTGTCTTCCTTTCTAGAATGAAGAGTGAGTTGTTTCTACACAATAAATTATTTCTCCCGGAGCTCTGCCATACGAGTTTACTCTGCCTCTGTGCTGCAGTGTGAGTCATCTTGTTGAGTGGGAAGGTTGGAGCAGGGAACACGCATTTGCACAGCTCCTTATAGTTCCAGTCTATCCAATCCATTTACAAAGTAAAAGATGTTTCTTTACCTATGATTGCTGAGTCCACATCAGCGAAATGCTGTGAGGGGACAAATCAAAGAGCAGCATTTCCCCCTCGAGCCAAGAGGAGGAACTGCTGCTGTTCGGATGGTGTTGCTGATTGCAGGTGGCGTCCCTTCCTGAGGAGACAGTGCAGGAGAAAATCCTCTTGTCCCTGTTCTTAAAGGTTTTTTCATACCTTATTTCCTTTCCAATCCCACCGTATATGTGGTGGTTTACTTAAGCTGAGAAAATGTTATTTTCAGTCTTTGTTATACCTTCAAACCCGTTCTTTGGGGCAATTTAGTAACCGGTAATGAACAGTGTGTAGTTTTATTGCGTATCCACGGGGGCCTCTGCTGTCGCCCAGTGTTGGCACCCTCAGAGGTCTTCTCCTTGGCAGCCCCCCGATGCGTTTCCCCTTACTCTCAATTCCATCAGTCTGCTTGCCCAGTTTTGCCTTCTGTTGGGCATCAGAGCTGTTGGTGGCTACCAGTGTTGGTGTCCTCTGGGCAGCTTGACTGGCTGCCTCTCCGGCCTTGCCTTCAGGGCCTACCAGTGCTCCTCGCTGCGTTGTCAAATATTTGTTGTGTCTTTTTATAAAGTGTGAGTGTACGTGGGCCCAAACACAGGGAAGTGTACTGCTGTCATTCTCCCTGGCTTATGAACAAGGCAATGACAGGGTGCAGCGTCACATTTGGGAGCCCTGTTGAGGTGGATGAGAACTCAAAGCGCCTGATTGGATGTGTCTTAACACTTGCCTTTTCTCCTCCTTCTTTCGGATAGCTGGCTGTGGTTTATTTATTTTGGCTGAGGATTACCACATTCTTTATGCTGCTTAACCACTTGATTGATCTCCGGACATTGCGCTATCATTTGTTAGCGTGAAAGTTGACCGTCTTTTGTATCTGATGTTTCTACTGATGGACTCAGAGTTCTAAGCATTATCTGCAACAGGTCATACACAGAATTGCACCCCATTTCAAGGAAATTGCACCCAGTTTTTGAGAAATTGTTCCCAAGGAAAGCTGCCAAGCAGGCTGAAGAAGCTCAGGAGTGCCGGGACCACTCATACAAGCTGAGCATACACAAGTCAGTGGGACTTGGCAGCGCATATCTGAGGGGGCTTAGAGGGCTGGACGATGTCACTGCAAAATCACGCTTCGACATTTGTAGCAGGGGAAGTCCCAGATGACTGGAAAAGGATGTATATTACACCCATCTACAACGAGTGCAAGAAAAGATTTGGGAAATTACAGATGAGTCAGCCTCACTTGAGTCCCTGGAAAAATTATGGAGCAGATTCTCATAAAAGTTATTTCCAAGAAGAAAACTGAGAGAAGCTAGTGCCCTACCTCAGCTAACCCAGCCCTCTTCCACTGTCTCAGGAGTTCAGCATTTGCTTTCTCATTGCTTCCAGAGAGGCCTGCGAGGCTGACTGTACTCACGGAGATCAAGGCAAAGAAGGCCTGAAGGAAAACCTCCAGGCTTTGTCATCTGTCATTAACCTGACAGCCCATTCAGCAGTGGGCCTGCCTTGTCCTTGACCTGCATGACAGCACACACGCAGTATGTCAGTACTTCCTTGCTACCCTTGACGTCTCTTGGAAGTCCGGGCTCCGGCTGGTCTTCAGCCTTCCAGTCTGCATCTCTGTGTGCCTCAGCAGTACTTTTCTCCTTTGGGAGCCTGTTCCTCTTCCGTACCTCTCACACTCCTTTTTTGCAGCTGAGCTCTCTCAGCAGCACACTCCATTCTTCTCACTGGTTTCTGTGCACGTTTTGTCCTTCAGGGAGGCAGGGCAGGTGGCAGCACCATTTTGGCTTTGCCATCCCCGGTGCTCTGCACCAGGTGAAGCCTACAGAGAGCTGCTCCCCTCCCCTCAGGGAGGGAGCTGAGCAGACGGCGTGTGGCTCAGGTTTCCATCTGTGCCTCTCTCAAAAAATCAGCGTAGAAAAAACAAAGTGAAATTGGCCATAGGCAGCTGCAAAAGAGACAAAATCACAAGGCAGCACAGGAGGATCAGCCGTTTCAGATGCAGAAACCACGGCCCTAATAGGCTTTTCCTATTGATCTGCACCAGATTTTAATGGCAGGCCATTTCAATGAAGTCTCAGTTGTTTGAAGCTCCTTAAATGAGGTTTTAGGAGGTGTTTTTCAGCATGGGGGCTTGACATTAAAGTTCTTAATTACTTAGTCTTTATGAAGGAGCTTGTTTTCTTTACCTTCCCTGCTTTTGATTCTTTCTAGCATTTATTTCTCTCTTTTAGTGTCCTGAAGTACAGAAGTTCCCGCTCCCTGTGGGGAACGCATAGCACTGTTTCCCTAAGGACATTTGCTTTTTGCATCATTTCAGTCCCTCGCTGGGCTTTTTGCAAGCTTAGTTGGTGATAAATGAGCCAGACAACAGATGGCAGAACTCCCTCTGTAACGTGGAAAGCAGTCCTTTACCAGGGGCCTCCACTTAAAAATGCAGCTGCCCGCTGGTGCGCAGCCAAACTTCCTCCTGAGAACGCCCTCTGAGAGCACTGCGGAGTGGGATGGATGCGAGTGGCTCTAATGATCTCCTCAGCGGGCTGCTCGTAAGGGCGTCCTGCAGCCCCGCTCTTTTCATCCTCACCCCGTGGAGCCGATGGGTCTGCTGGGAGGGCAGCGCTTCACCGCATGTCAGAAGCTCGTCCAGCTCATCATCTTCATTTACCCAAACGGTCACTGCAAGGAGTTGTTTCTTTTGTCTGAAAGGATGCTGCGAGGATGGCACAGAGAGACACATGGAAATAAATCCACTTCAGTGCTCAGGTCTTGTCAGCCGGGTCAGTCTGCCACATACAGATGCTGCCGCACTTTAAGGCTTCCCTTCCCTTCCCTTCCCTTCCCTTCCCTTCCCTTCCCTTCCCTTCCCTTCCCTTCCCT
>NC_034410.1:66076085-66102731 GCF_002078875.1 Numida meleagris | reverse complement strand
CTTCCCTTCCCTTCCCTTCCCTTCCCTTCCCTTCCCTTCCCTTCCCTTTCTTTGCCGTCTTCTTGATCAGGTCCCACCTGGGTCCATTGCATTACGCTTTTATTTGCTCTGTAGTAAATATTGCAGCTGGTGCTTTTGATTAAAAGATATTAGAGATCAGCTTAATATTTTTATACTTTAGGAGGAGACAGAACATGGGAAAAACAGACTCGGGAATTATTTCCCACTGACTATTTTTAGAAGCCTTGAAGATTTGCTAGCTCTTGGATCCCCACATCTTGCTGAGATGTTACACTGGCAGCGAGCACTGCCGTGGTGCCACCATTTTGCCTTCTCACAGCCCTTTGCTGCTGCAGGAGGGCAGGACTGCTGCAAGTGACAGGCATTACCAGATGACACTCTGGCGTGGGTCTTCTACCAGGCAGACGCACACAGCTCTGCTCTGCCTCACTCTGACCAGAACACCAGGGACTGTGGTGCTGCTGATGGCAGCCCCCGGAGCTCACGTGGGCACAGCAAACAAACCCACCAACAGCAACTTCCTTAACCTCCAGCCAAATAAGAGCAGCCGACTGTGTTTCAAACAGCAAAGCCGTGCTTGGCTTTGACTCTTTCTTCCTTTTGTTTTCTTCTTTTTTCTAGTTTTCTTTCCCTCTCCGAAACTTATCATTCCTTTTTTTGGTGTAGATACAAAGGTCGTGGCTGTCAGGGCAGTGGGTGACTCACTCTCATGTTCGAGCAATGTGATCAACGTGGAAGTGCAGAAGTCCCCATGCCGTGCGTGTTCCCCGCGGGCTGTGTGTGTGGAACTCGTCGAGGTGGGTGCTTGCTGTCCTGAGCAGTGGCAGCACCGTGCAGGATTGCTTGCAAGCTGCACGCCAGAGCAAAGATGTGCTGGTAGCCCCACAGGGTTGTGTTGAAATAAGCAGGCGATGGGATGTGGTTAGTGGGCATGGCGGTGGTACAGGGCTGATGGATGGACTTGGTGATCTTAGCGGTCTTTTCCAACCTTGGTGATTCTATGATTCCATGTTGCATGTAACATCCCTAACGGCCCCATCCACGTGCACACACGGGGTGTTAGTTATCTGCTCCAGGCCGGCATCCACCAGGCAGTCCCTCCTCTGGTGTCGGGGTGATCCCATCGCTTCGGGCTGTGAGGCTGTCCAGAAGGACTCTTCAGGCCCGGGGACCTTAAATAAAACTTAGCAAAAGGAAATGAAACCTCCATCTCCGCGATTTCAGCGTAATACGCATCCAGTCCCCTCTCCAGCCGGTCCCGGGGCCGCTAGGTGGAGCCCTGGGGCAGCGCCTGCACAGGAAGGGTTTGTGTTGGAAGGGACCTTTAAGATCATCTAGTCCCAACCCGCTGCTATAGGCAGGGACACCTCCCTCTACACCAGGTTGCTCACAGCCCCATCCAGCCTGGCCTCGAATGCCTCCAGGGAGGGGGCATTCACAACCTCGCTGGGCAACCTGTTCCGGCGTCTCACCACCCTCACAGATGCTGATGGTCTCCAAAGAGATCTCATCGGCTGCCAAAGTCAGGGGGACCTTGGGCTGCGCACGCACAGTGCGCACAGGGATGTGTTTTATCAGGCGGATACACGCGGGGGCTCGGCGAGCTGGGCTGCAGCCAGCACTGAGTGCCATTCACCAGCACGCTTCGCGAGAGCAGACATTCAATTAGGAGAAAACAAAATCTGAGGAGGAAATGATTGGTTTTATCCATCTTGTGCCAGCTAGAAATTAAACCTTTGAAGTCAAAGACTGTTTTTGTGCTGGTATTAAAGCGTTCTTATCTGACTCTTGTTCTGCTGGGGCGAGAGCTGCCTCCTTTTGAAATCCTTTCCTCGAAGTCTTCTCATTTCTGAGCTGCCTTTGAGAGCAGAAATTCTGAGGGAAAAAAAAAAATCTTAAAAGAGAAAAAGGAGCCCTGAAATATACTGTATGGAAAATTACAGTATGGAAATAGTTTCACTCACGGAGCCCAACCTGTGCATCCTTCCCTGAAGTGAGGGAGAAAGCAATTCTCGCTCAACACGACGAGTGCAATTCTGCTTATGAAATACCTCCCGTAACTTCTGCAGAGTCTGAATGATGACTTCTGTAGTATCCGAGGTGGAGTGTACTTGTTTGTCTTTTTTCCACTTCGAAGTCTAAGAAAAGAATCGATCTAAGATTGCTGATTTGTGAGCAAAGGCTACTTACTGAGATTAAAAAATAGCACGTAGATGTAACACAGCTACTGTAAAAACGTATTTTTTTTTAAGGGAAGGATTGATTGGAAGCCGAGTGATTGATTGATAGCCTTGTGGACTTTCCTTGCATAAGCAGCTCCCACAGTGTCAGGAACTGGTAGAATACTTGTGTTCAGATTCAAACCTGATGGAAAACACCACAAACGGGACTTGTTTTTGCTTAGGATAGATTTTAACTGATAGCTGAGCAAAGCTGAGGTTAAGCAGCACTTGGTTTCAGAGCAGATTGACCCTTCTTCTTATACATACAGCAAACCACCTCTAAACAAACCAGCATCATCTAAATCACTGCCTGAACCAGTCTCACCTTGCAGTGTTCACAGGCACGTTTGCATGGGAGCCACCTGAGCAACCACTGCACTCCCATGCTGATACATGGGCTGTTTTGTTCAGGCTGCAAGCACCGCTGCAGACCTTCGTGTATAAAAAGTGATTACTGGGAGTATTTACAGTTCTGTTTCTGTCACCTTGTAGGTTAAAAGTAAATAAATCAGTTTCTTTCCCCGAGTTCAAACCTGTCAAAATAATCCATTTCTATAAAGTCCAGGTCCCGTCACACAAACCAAGGCTACCCTTTCTCCTCAGTAGACTAAAGCAGAGCTTAATGTCCTTCATATCAGGGAATGGCCAAAGGTTAGAACGGCTTTCAAACCACTGTGTAGGGCACTATGGAGAGAAAAACCTGCTCTCAGGGGCACAGCTTCTCTTAATCATAGAATCATTAAGGTTGGAAAGGACCACTAGGAACATCTATTCCAACCACCAACCCATCCACGCCGTGCCCACTGACCATGTCCCCCAGTGCCACATCCACACGTTTCTTGAACACCTCCAGGGAGGGTGACTCCACCACCTCCCTGGGCAGCCTGTGCCAACCCCTCACCACTCTTTCTGAGAAGAGATTTTTCCTAATATCCAACCTGAATCTCTCCTGGAGCAGCCTGAAGCCATTACCATAACTGTTACTTCAACCTGTTCCTTGAGAGAGAGTACATAGTCTCTCATCCCAGTAGGGCACAACCGTGTCAATTTCTCCCTAAGTTCTGAATGGACATGGGTCTTTTTCTTCCTGCCCCCATGCTAGTTTTCAAGTCTTGTCTGAAATGTATGGTTCTTTTCACAGGAGTTTTTCCTGTAGACCTCAATTTATATAAATGAAGTAATGATGGCTCCATGCAGGGAAGATAATCAATGTCACTTTTCAGATTAACAGTGAGAAAGACACGTCTGCAAAGAGCAAGTCTCAAAGGCTCTTTTTTCCCTCCCTGAGTGGGTGTCTGATTAGAGCAGCTTATCCCATATTAAGGCTGACACAGGACCAAAGAATTTGCATGTAGCTCAGGGTTCCCGGGTTGTGCAAGCCGCCCAAACATGACATCCCCTTTGAAGTCATTAGAAGTTCTGCACCCAGCTGCGCTGGTTATGGGATGGAATCACATATGAGGTTTGGCACATGTCAGGAAAAATGCTCTCACAGAGGCCTCATAAAGCTGAAGTCTGTTTGCTGCATCGCTGTTGAAAGGTCCGGGCCATGTGCTGCGAGTTGAATGGAAGATGTTTGTTATCTCCACAAAGTACCTGACAAGGTCGCTGTGTGTTCAGAAGGTCGTGCTGCTCAGCCCATTCACATCCACTTGAGAACAGATACATCCTCTGTCGGTTAATTTTGGTGAGCTCTGAGGGTGCAGGCTACCCACACAACTTGCAATCCTGCATGAATCTGATTGGTTTTGACATTCATACTTCCTCTCTAGATTAAGGTTTTGCAGCTCTGACCTACATTCATTGAGACAGCAGCTATAGCTCTTAATCATCACATATTTGTTACTACTCCCCTGCCAGTCGCTTTCAACCCTGCAGCTAAGCAGAGCAGAGCTGCCAGACCTCGTGTACCTTGCTACATGGCCAATTTCATCCTGGCTTCAAGCTAGGGCATCAGACAGTGATGTGGGAAGACCAGGGAGCCAGCATCTGGGACTGCACTGCAGGTATCAAAGAGGAAAGGGTGGCCGGACAGTAACCTCCTTCTCAGCCATTTCCAGGGGTGTATACTGCATGGTCTGTGAGAAAGTATTTCCTTTTTTCTGTGTGCGTTTCCCATCTTTCAATTTGCTGAATATTCCTTTCTTGTTTGGCAAAGAAGGAAAACGAGAAGCCCCCAATCTCTCTTCCCCGCATCATTCCTCATTGCCCACTCTCGTTTTCAGGATCTCTCCTACTTTTCTGCTTTGAAGGGCATAAAGTCTTGCTCCTTCAATTCTGTCTTTGGCTGAGAAGATTTCATATTTGTTATGTTTAAGAACTTCCCCAAGCCCTTGTGATGATACCCTTTGTGAAATCTGTCGACCAGTGAATACACAGCATTATTCCTGTGTCTGCCTAAGGCTTGGTTGTTTGAAATGTCTTAGAGTCTGTTCTTTTTCCATCTTTCAGCCCACTCTTTAAACTTCCTAATGTCTTGTCAACGTTTTTGATTGCCTGTTGAGCTCTGCGTTGCCACCTGGGTCACTTTATGAAACTGAGACAGTTAATTTAGAGCCCTTAAGGTGCTTGAGATGCTCTCATTACGCCTCCAGCCTGGATTACTTTACATTTACTGACACCGAATTTAATTTCTGTTCATCTAACTAGTTCATGTCTCCAAAGATAATAGCAAAGAATTCCGAGAGGGCACTTTACCAGGAGAAGCATGGCTTTATGTTCATTACCAACCAGCCTGTGTAATGAGGAAGATGTCCTACGGAAAAGAAAAGTGCAAGCAGACTTCACTCAGATGGCGTGCCGAGGTGAGAAGAGGGGACCTTCTGTTTTAGACGCTCAGATTTCATATGCAAGCAATATAATAAGGCAGTGCCCTTTGTGGCCAAAGGCGATGTCACCAGGGTTAATGAGGGATGACTTCCATTTGCAGGACTGGTGCTGATGAACTGTCTGAGCACCCCGTCCCAACCTGACAGATATTTGTAATGAAATGCATCAGACCGTAGTGCTGGCTTCCATTTCCCAATGTCTGTAATACTGAGTCAAGCAAGAAATGAAGGATTTGTCCTAACCACATAGAGAAAATTTTTGTGTAGGAATAATCCTGGTGAAGGATATTCATGCAGCACACGGATCCAAATTTTCACATGGATTTATTAAGAAAGCTTTTCCTGGAACCAAAAAAAAAAAAGAGTCAGACAGACACTTTGGGCATAAACACGTCTTTCCGGCAATCTCAAGTGGTTCGCTCTCAGCTCGGAGAACACCCACTCCTCCCTGCTGTCTGGAGCAGAGAGGCCACGGGGGTGTTTCGTGCACTTTAGCGACTGTCTGCAGGGCTACAGCCCGCCGTGCACAGCCCAAGAGATGTTCACCTTCTCACATATTAACTAACTGTTCCAGAAAGCATCCAAATAATCAGCAAAATGACAACTGTGCATCCTTTTGTGATCTGCTTTGCGGCATTACGTTGTCATCAAGGCGCCATTAAAGCAGTGGCATTTGGGATGTGAGTGTGTCCAGGTTCGCAGCGATCTTGCTCACTACAACCCTTCCACTTCCTCCAATCATTTGGAAACCTGGGGAGGAAATGTGCAGCTCCCAGCTCCCTCCTTTGCTGGGCACCTCTCTCTGAGCATCCCCAGCATCGCTGATGCTCTCAGGCCAACAGAGAGGCCACCCCGCGCTGCTGGACCTCCTGCCCTGCCCCACAGCGAAGCTATTTTAGAGCCTGCCAAATTCAGCAGTGTTGATGCATTCCTCATCCCTCTCCCTGTAATATCTAGTTGCCGTAGTTACCTCATGTATCTAAGGCAACCAGATGTTGCAGGCGAAGGTACTGAAATAGCATCAACAAGTGCGAGAATGACAAGTGCTATAACTCGCTGCCCGGAGCTAAGCTGTCCAGGGCCGGTTCCCTCCTAGGAAGGGGTCTCTAAAGAGCTGTGAGGGGATTTTGGGAGCACGTGGCCATCCTTATCGATTTTTGCAGGAAAAACAAAATAAATTAAGAAAAAAAATCTAAGCTGGAGAAGGAGTAGCTAAGGCACGTTTTGTTTAAATAAGCTGCGGAGGAAGAGGAAGGGTGGAAAGGTCCCAAACTAAGCACGGCTGCGTTATGAGGAAAATTACAGTGGATCTGGTAAAGTGCTGCCATATTGCAGCACAAGCATCATGCTGCAGCTGCTTTCCTGCACCTCCCTCCCTCCTACAAAGGCTCCGACTCCATGCGAGGGCCCAGGGAGAGCTCCGAGCAATTAATTCAGGTGGTAGGAGCACCCTCCCTCCCAAGGCTGTCAAAGCACAACTCAGGAACAACAGCCTTCCAGGGAACCTTTCTCTCCACCGAGGGAAGCAGGTGCTTAGTGTTACATTAATTTTAAACCCCTAATTAGTGTAACTTGAATCCTGGCCCAGTTCCAGGTTAATTCATTGTATTCTTCCAAACAGAGCTCCCCGCTGGCTCTATTTGCATGCAGCAGGCTAGATGCCCACCCACCAACACCTTTCCTTTGCTCTGCATGTAGGGAATGGAGTGGCATAGAGCTGCCATGGAGTTGGGGATGTCACAGCCAGCTCCTTTGCCATGAATGTAGCAACAGCAGCAAAAGTGCCTGGGAAGCCTTCAGTGCTGTTGGAAGATGTTAAGTATGAGGAGTGGCCGAGGTCCCTGCATTTGTTCAGCCCAGAGCAGAAGCTGAGGGGAAGCCTCATGGCGGCTGCAGCTCCTCACAGGGAGCAGAGGGGCAGTGGCAATAGGATCTGAGAAGTTGTGGACGCCCCGTCCTTGGAGGCATTCAAGACCAGGCTGGATATGGCAGCCTGGTCTAGTGGCTGGCAACAGCAGGGAGGTTGAAACTAGATGATCTTTGAGGCCCTTTTCAACCCAGGCCGTTCTATGGCTCTATGAATGGCACGGGGCTGCATCAGAGGAGGGTCAGGTGGGGGTTAGGAAAAGATTCTTCACCAGAGGGCGGTGGGCATGGAGCAGGCTGCCCTGGGCAGTGGGCACGGCCCCAAGTGCCAGAGTTCAAAGTGTGATGGACACAGGACCACCCAAAATACAAACCCTGTGTGGAGCTGGGAGCTGGACTCGGGAACTGGACTCAGTGACCCTCGTGGGACCTTTCCAACTTGGGATATTCTGTGATTCTGTGAAGTGCATTGGCCAGAGGTGGGATGGGGCTGCATGTGAACTATGCCTTGGCCTGCTGCTGGCCACCACAGAGCTTTGGTGGTTGTTGGTCACCAGCACCGCGAGGGCCAAGGATGTTTCGTGTCTTGTGAATGGGGGGCCTGGCTGTGGGATCTGGGGGGGGATTGGAGAAGGACCTGGGCCTTTGTGGCCGCTGTGGCACCAGCTGGCAGCGCAGCTGCACACCGGTATCATAGAACCATCTAGGCTGGAAAAGACCTGCAGGATCCTTGAGTCCAACCATCTGCCTGGCCTACAGAGTCCCATCACTAAGCCATGACTTTTGACATGTATGTCATACCTGCTGCTGGCTCTGCAGAATTTTAGCTGAGTAAGAGCTGCTGGGTCACCAAATGTGCCAGGGCAGGGAGCAGTACAGGAGGAATGAGGAAAAGGACTTTTGGCATGTTTCAGCCAGGATTTCAACTTGGCTGAGTTCTCAAGTGATCAGAGACATAAAAATGTCATTGTGCAGAGCTGGCTCCAGTGGTCGTCACGCCTCAAGTTGCGAGGTGAAGGTGAGGGGAGAGGAGGGCATCAGGGGCACTGGGGAGGCGCTGGCACGGTCTGCAAAATGTGAGAAGTATGATCACTTCTTGGGTGTTTACTGGACTGGACAGGATGCACTTAAGACCTGTGTGAGCAATTAATGCTGATTAGCAGTTCCCTCTGCTGGCTGAGCTAATGAAGTTATGGCTTCTGTCCTACAGAAGTATTTCTGCTGCTGGAAGGTGCAGTTAAGCTGAGTGGCGTGGTATCTCTGCACATAAACTAATGAGGACAGCCACAGAAAACAGTGCTGGGGGATCTGTGCGGCAAACAATAAAAGCATAGCTCACTCTTCTGCCATCAAAATCCTTTCGGGTAATAAAAAGAGCAGAGCAGCCAGGCCTGCTTGCTCTAGGAGTGATCCTGACATATGTTTCCCCAGATAATTCAGAGCCACTGCTGATGATAATTTGTGTTAGTTTGGTTGCTGCATCATCTCACAGGTTCGCGTGTGCGTACAGGCGCTGTTTGTGTGGGACTTGGAGCAAGGGTAGGAATCTGCCCATTGTTTAATTTTTTATAAAATGTTACTTTAAGAGGCTGTGCAATTTTTTTTTAATGGGGCAAAATACTTTTCCCTCCCCTTTTCTTCCTTTAAGAAAGGAAAAGACAGACCATTAATGAGTCTTCTGCATCTCTCACATGAGATGGAGATGTGGTGACTTACATAAAACAAGTCATGAGCCAATTGTTATGAAACTCCAAAGTCTTAAATCACCGTGAAATAGGAAATAGAGGAAGCCCATTTCAGGTCAGGTAGCTGGTATCCGAGCTGCTTCCTTCTGTCCAAGCACCTCTCCATGATGCGGCTCTGCAGGAAATGAGAGCTCACTGAGAATCCGCTGTCTGCTCACAGACCTGAAATCACCAGCTGGAGTCACAGCTCGCACAGTGATCCTAGGAAAACAGCATTACAGACAAATGTGCTTTTCTTTCATTCTATGGATTTATGCATTTGTTTGTTTTGAATGTGACTCACTGATTTTCTGTGCGCTTCTGGATATCTCTGTCTACTTCTTCTTCCTGTGGAGCAGGGCCAATGCCAGCCCACCTGTGCCACAAGGCTGTACAAACAGACACAAGGAGGGTGTGAAACTAGGTGATTGTTTTCACATTTAGGGAAACTGGCTTGAATCCTGTGTCTCCAGCTGCCGAATGCTTTCCGCTATGAGATTCTTGTGGGTTTTTGTGAAGAGCTCTCACACCTTCTGCCTCTTGGCCACTCAGCGAGGAGGAGGGCTGGATGCTGGACAGCCACTTCCAGCCCTGCCAGAGAAACCTGCTCCTGTCTGGCCAAAGCTGTAAAGGGTTTGAAGTACGGACTTGAACTCCTCGGGAAAACTTCTGCTATACCCAAAGCAACAGCTGAACACAAGCATCCCATGCCCAGACCGGGCTTACTGTGAGAACAACTGGATGCAGCCAGGGAAAGAAAGCGGCCCAGAGAGCGGCTGCGGTGGGAGGCGAGGACGGCCAAGCTAAACAATGTCCGTCTGCTTCCACATCCTCCTCCTCCTCCTCCTCAGGAACACGATGGGGAGCAGCCGCCCTCCCACGTGAGCTGGGGTCAGGATGCCCCGCTCAGCTCCCCGCTATCCGGGGGCCAGAAACCCCTGCTATGCCAGGCTCTGCCGACATCGAGCCTCTGGGCTTCAGCTCACCCCTGTGCTGCTCGAGTGCTCCTGGCTGGGTGCGCTCTCGCTTTCTTACTTGAACCGTGGGAATTTGCATACAGAAAGCCCCGTTAGCCCTGATCAAGTGACACTGACGTTGTGGTGTTAAGCGGCCAGAAGCAGAGGCAGTCAAGTCGTGAACTGAATGCATTTCCCTTCTAAAACCGAAACAATTGGTGGTGTCACAGGAATTTCTTAGTAACATGTTCATAATAATTGTATAGTGTTTCTTGCTGGGCTTTCACCCATACATTAAAATTGAATTTCCGTGATGGCAGGAAGCTTAGTGAAAGTAAAATGCCATGCCTTTAGAAATATGTATTTCTACATAAGGTACTGAACGTTATTTACAGATGCATTAATTCACCATCACTGTTTGAAATTCATTTGATTTAAGGTACTATAATTATATTAGCTATTAGATAATAATTTTAATAGATCTGCAAAAGAGCCCTCATTCCCTGCATGGTCCAAACTACCAGCTCCTCAATAAAGACTGGGTTGTTGCTTGCTAATGACCCCCAAATAGTTCCCAATTTGGTGAAGCCCAATCAGCACTTATCTTGCTTATTGCTTTATGCTCTGGGCTACTCGAGCCGCTAACACCACTGTTTTAACTGGGTTCGGAAGTTTCATTACAGCAGACGGAGAAGTGAGAAACTGGGGAAATCCCAAGTAGAAATACATTCATGACAAGTGTTGCTTTCGTGCACGCACACACATCGATCTCAGTCAGATGGGGAATTCAGAGGTCCCAGTGTGAAAGCTCAGAAGTGTCGCTTTGCAAACGTGGCAGCTCTCATACATGGGCCCCCCCGCTCCCGGCATCAAAATGAAAAGTGCCACGCTGCAAATATGGTGCACTGTGGTGTGCGGCACTGAGCCATTTCAGCCACCGAGTCCGTGGGTTGTTTCTTTGGTGGGGCATGGGATGGCTACATGCAGATACGTGAAATCTAGTCTAAAAGAAGCAATTTAGAGCTCTCAATAACCAATACTGGAATCAATTGCTCCTTGGGATTTGCCGCTGAATTAACTCCTATGCTGTAAGCAGGATTTTCAAATCTTTGGGATGGGAGGAAGCTCACTCTGAGATGCTCACAGTCAGAAAATATCCAAATATACACAGAGAGAGACTAGGAGGAAAACCAAACAGAGAATAGGGATAGGGATAAATAGGGATAAAGGGATTCACCAGCAGCAGCAAGGAGGAGGTGAGCTGCAGGATAAGGGTCTTGTGGATGCTTTGGGATGTTCTGTCCCATGCTGGGGACCTGTATGGATGAGCGTGTGGAGGTGGCTGCGCTAGCAGTCTGATGGAAGAGCACTTGGGTCTGGAAATGGCAACAGAAAATGAGAGCGAGGGGAGCAGGAGGTGCTTGGCTAAGGAAGGTGAGGCGGGAAGGCCCAGGCAGGCCGAGGGAAGAGGAGGAGGCTTTGTGGGACGCGAAGGTGTGGTGAGAAACTTGCGTCGTGTTTCAGAAAACAACACGCGCTGTCCACAAACCTGAATGAGAACAAATTCTGAAGATCATTTAAAAAATAAAACAGAATCTTCGAGAGCAAAGCTGTACTTAATTTGGTTATAATCCTTTGAATTGAGGTATATTTCAACTCGACTGAAGACTCCTGAGCACCATTCAGAGAGGAAACCCGATCACTTTTGGCAGAGGGAAGAAGGATTGCCTGTTAGAAGTAAATTCTCTCAGCTGGCACGTTTATCACCGGAGATCAATGCAAACCAGAGGATAAATAAAAGCAGATTTTGAAAATGAGCAGGCAGACGTTCAGGCACCGAAAATCTTTTTATTTAGTTATTTTTTTATTTTTTGGAGAGGAGAGGAAGAGGTTCCTTTTGTTTTTCTGCCTTGAAGAAAATTAAATTGAAATGCATTTTATTGGCAGGTCGGTATCGTGTTTGCAGTCCTGATAAATCAGTGGACAGCACAGCAGAGGTCTTGCACTCGCTGCCCTGCCAGACCTATTAGTTTGCCTCGCTCAATGCAGACACTCAAGCAGAGCCTGTCTTCCAAGGCGGGGCACAATGTTTGCTTTAACAGGAAGCACGTGGTCCAGTTCTTAACTTCATCGCAGGACTTGGACGGGACTAAAACTGCCAAACAGCGCAGTGATGACTTTATAAAAGAAATTGTATTTTCCCAGGAGACTTGGTATTTCTAAGGAAAGGAGAGTAAAAAGCATGTTTGTTTTTAATTTGGTTTTAAGCCATCTCCTGTGCTCATGCTCAGAGCCACACCCTCCCTGTCCCCACTAAAATGGCCGGCCCCTCAAGCTGGCATCCCCATAGATGCTGCCGTCTCCCCTTTCTCAAAAAGCTAATGAAATCAACGCCACCAGGTTTTCTGCAATGCTACTTTCCTTACTGGAGACAGGCGTGAGGCTGTTTTCTTAATGTCTCTCACTGGCCACCTCAAAGCACCCTGCATTTTTATGACGCTGATAAAAAGAAATGACAAGGGCTGAGCCACCAGGACACTGAGATCAGGACATCTCGCACTGATGGATATCTCCTCATCGCCTCCGTGCATTTCCCCACTGACTGACTGCTGTGCCCAGCCTCACGCCCGTGCTGCACACACGCCGCCCTTTTGTTCTGTGTTTGTGCCGAGTATAATGGAACCCACATCCTTGCCTGAGATCTCAAAGACTTTCTGTAATTAAACACTTGAGGTGAGTAAGAGTAGCTGAATTCCATTCATTAGCAACCCTTTTTGTGGATAGAGTAAGATTTCAATACAGGTTTCAAATACAGATGTCTTTTATTCAGTGGTTCTTCCTGTGCTTTTTGTATATAAATGTGTGCTCTACTAGGAATGGTGTAGATGGGTGCAGATCTGTAATTTTTTTAGAGCAACAGCAAGGCGAGAAAAAATATGATCGGTGTGGGAAGACATAGCCTGTTTCTGTAACAGGCTATATTTGAACTGGAGCCTGTCCTACAGCTGCCTCCAATAGACAGATAAATCATTATGCAGGGGAAGAATTGCAACAGTGACTTGTGCCACACTTATAAGCAAAACTGCATACGCCCATGCAAGGGAGAGGAACTTCCATTGCAGGAGTACGTGGCTTTTGTGCCTTTGATAGAAAAATAGTAAGACACCTTGATAGATATCTTGAAGCAAAAGTACGTAGCACTTCAGCTGTCCCAGCAATAAGAGCAAGAGGTTATTACGCCTGGTAACGGAGGGCTGTCTGTCTCTTGATTTTCATTTATTTATTTGTTTATTTTTCCTGATAAAAGCACCATTATATGGATGTCGTTAGTTATTACCAGAAAGATGTAATGCAAGAGAAAAAAAATGAGCTTGGATGAAACAAAGGTGTGATTCAGGGAGGTGTATTCTCAGATTGGAAGGAGCCTTACCACATCTGGCTCTGTAATTTCCCCATAATATCTGAGGCGGTCTCCTAGTACTTAATGAGCTGCAGAGCACAACAACAGCCATGGTTTGGCTAATTAAAAGCGACAGGCAGGGATTCTTCCTCAGAGATAGGACAAAAAAAGCTATTAATTTATCTTAGCCATTGTCCAGCAAGTCTGTATTTTCTCCCTAGTCTGTCCTGCAGCGAAGATCTCCTCCATCCAGGGCAGGGGCTGGGCCCATTTCTGCAAGGACACGCAGGCTGTGCCATGAAGGACCTGCCACGCTCCTGCACAGACCTGGTGTCCAAGCCAGCACCAGGCCCTGCAGGGCACACTGGGGCAGGGTCAGCACCCACCAGTCCCAATCCTCAGCCTCCTCAGCCTGTACTGGCACGCTTGTGTTGTTATTGTTAGCAGGAGCAGAGTTAGCCTGTCTATGTCACACCATGTATGGCTTCTTTAGGCTTCTGCCAGGTGGTTTATTGCTATGGCAAGTGAGAGAACATCTCATCAGTTTAATTCCACCACCTCTCCTTAGCCACCTTTGTTCACTGCTTTCACAGAATATCCCAAGTTGAAGGGACCCCCATGGATCATTGAGTCCAACTCCTGCCTCCAGACAGAACGACACAAAAATCAAATTCTGTGTCTGAGAGCATTGTCCAAACGCTCCTTGAACTCTGAGAGTTAGAGAGCTGTTTGCCCAGCTCTCTAATATGTCAGGATCTCTCTGCAAGGCTTCTTCACTCCTGAGGGAGTTAACAGCTCCTCCCAGCCTAGTGTTGACCACAAACTTACTTAGTATATCTTGGAGTCCTGTATCCAGGTCATTTCAGAAAAAAAAATGAAGAAAACTGGCCCTGAAATGGAGCCCTGCCAGTGACTGGCCACCAGCCTGATGTAAGCTCGCTTGCTGTAGACCTCTGAGCCAGACCTGTCAGCCAATTGTTCACCCATTGCATTATGTTTTTGTCTAATTGTATGCTGGACATTTTTTCCAGAAGGATACTGTGACAAACAGTATAAAAGCTTTGCTGAAATCAAAATAGATTATACCAACTGGTTTCCCTCGGTCAATTAAGTGGTTAGCATTGTCATAAAAGGAGATTAAGTTCATTAAACAGGACTCTCCCCTTGTGAACACATTGGCTGTGACCAATGACTTCATTGTTTTCAGGTGTTTTCCAGTAACTCCCAGAATAATCTTTTCATTTTCTAGGCAACAAGGTGAGACTGAAAGACATGTAATTGCCAGAGATTTTCTTCTTGTAATTCTTGAAAAGTGGGACAACGTTTACTGGCTTCCAGTTGACTGGAACCTCTCCAGATAATGGACAATAATCAGAGGGCCATACCACGATAGTGAGTTTTTCAGTAGTGTCTCTTACCCTGTTTCCCTCAGAAGGGAGTCACCCATGACCACAACTCTTCTTTTTCTCTTGACAGAGACGGTCACGGTACGGAGGACAGTCTGACTAATCATACACGACCCTTCCAACGTGGATGGACCTTTATTCACATGATTGTTTGCTCATCTATCGAGTTCCACATCCTTGTACCTTGTATAAAGACACCTTGGAGGGTGAGGTAGGTATGGAGGGGACTTTCCTGCTGCCCCAGGCAGAAATCTGCTTCCGTTCCCTTCTGTCTCTTAGGTCCCCTCCTGTCTGGCAGCAGAGGGTAAGGGATCCTTTGTTTCTTGTGTTGTGAACAGCTGACACATCTGTCTCAGGGATGGTAGAGCACAATCCCACCAGCTGATCCATTCCAACTCCCTGCTGCCCCTCAGCCTGCCTACCTCCTCCCTGGAGCTCTCTCTCCAGGCTGAGCAGTTCTCCCTGGGCACACCTCCCACAGGTGTGCTTGCTGCTGACAACAGACACCAGTAGGCAGCAGGGCACACCCTGCAGCCCAAGACCAGGGTGGGTTGGTTTCTGCAGTTGGAGAGGCCACAGGGGACACAGAGGGCATGGCTTTCTGCCAGGTGGGTGCGGGAGTTCAAGGAGTGTTTGGACAGGGCTCTCAGACATAGGGTTTGGATTTTGGGTGGTCCTGTGTGAAGCCGGGACTCAGTGATCCATATGGGTCCCTTCCAACTTGGGATATTCTGTGATTCTATAAAGTCTTGCATGAACACATCGTGGTTTTTTTTCTGGGTGCTGTTACAGGATTAGCAATCTATTTTTTTAATACCAATTACATTTACACTAGTTAGTTAATAACTGGTCTAGAAGTCAGCAAAAGGGAACAGTGGCAACCATTTTGTGCTCACGTTGCACTGCTAAACCTGTGAAAACCAGTGATGGGGACACAACACCTTTGTGACACCATGCCAAGCTATAAAAATTACTTCATTTCCTCTGTTTTTATATTACACCTCTTTGCCTTGTACATTTTTCACCCTCTTCATCTCCATGGGACATATCCATGACCTTTGCTCAACCGCTCTGTCTGTTTAGTTTTGTCCCTGGTGTGTGAGACATGTCTCCTGGGCACCAGAGAGCACTTCAGCCTCCCACTGTCTGCTTTTGAGTTCCACCACGCTGCTGCTGTGCTGCATCCCCAGCTGGCAGCAAGTGGAAGGGGCGGTTCAGAAGAGGATGCAGGTGGTGGTATGATTCCAGCCAGGAGGGAGTGGGCACATCTGAGGATGGCTACACATACGTTACTAATCCAAACCAAGAAACTGCCTCTGCAGCTGTTCAAGTAGAGCAGGACAGCTTCTTTGAGTGCTAGCACGTACAAGTGTGGTACACATCTATGTTTCTTCTGTTTCTTTGAAAAGGGAGCACGAATGAAAATATTTAAAGTTTTTTGGTAGTTCTGTATCACGGGTGGCCTGAGATTCAGGAAAAACTCTGGATTTTCTTAGATTTAAGCAAAGAACATTGAAAACAGAGACTGAGTAGTTCAAAGTATGTGTAACAGGAGACGAGGTCTTCACCAAATAAATTGCCTGAGTAAGTAAACTCAAATGTAGAATCCAATTAATATTATGTCTGTGATGTCTGCTTGGTGGTCTCTGCAAAGAGCAAGTTTTGACCTTGAAGAGATCCCCAGGGTATAGCTAGCAATGGCTCTAAAGTGGATAACACTGGCCCAAGCCTGGAGATTAGAAAACATTTAGGGTTTGTGTCCCTGACAGTTTAAGCTGGTGTAAGCCAGAGCAGGAACAAGCATAGTTCCAGTCCCAGCCAAACACTTGATTTGCCTCAACATAAAGTTTGTCCGATGATGAGACAGTTTAAAGAGTAAAACAGAAAAGTAATGGATGCAAAACTAAAATAACAAAATCAAAGAAAGTAATTAAAAATCCAGTAATTTTTTGCTCAGTTCACTGCCTGAACCGATATGAAGTAGGATTAGAAAAGCACCAGTGCTGATGGAGAGGAAAGGCAGGGCACGCCAAAGCAGGGTTGGAGCAGCTCATGCTGTCATCCTAAGGCAACTATTTTTATGCAACAGAACTGTGTTGAAGCATCTATTATTGCAAGATTGAAAAATCCTGATGGTTTATTTGTACTTGTGCCTGGTCAACACTAGGAAGATAATGCCAGTTTTCAGACATCATTAAGGATTTAATCACAACTAATGTATAACTACCTATCACTTGAGCTTTGGCAAAACAATGTTTTTTCAGTGCAAGTGCATTGTATCAGAAGTTTTGACTGGTCCAATTGTTTTGCTTCCATTTTAAACTCCTTCTTATAGGGGTACAGTGCAGCAAAAGGGATCATCGTACTGGCTCTTGACAGGGTCAGGTAATGCAAGTTAGGAATACAGAACTCCCTGAGAATGGGCTGAGTGAAGTGTAGGCCTGGCACGGGCTGTGTGGATTGCCCCTTGCTTCCCTCAGAGAAGGCCTGCTGCTTGGAGGTACCACCTTCACCTCCTGCTGCTTCTCTGCACCTGTGGATTTCACCTTACTTTTCATGCATCTTACAGAGCTTCTAAACCACTGTTCCCACTGTGAGGTATGATTTTCACATTCTTCCTTCGTCTCTGTTTGCTTCCTTTGGAAACTCCTTTTTCTTGTCCTCTCCAGTCGCTTCCTTCAGCCGTCACTCTTGAAGATGGAATCGCAAAAGAGATTACATCTGCTGGGAATACATTTCTAAATGATGAAGCTTAACTGTGTTTATTTCAATTTCTGCACCTTGGAAAAGAGCTCAGTAATTTCTTAATAGTCCCCCAGGAGAGGGTTAAGATTAAGTAAACAGTGTCTGAAAAGCACTTGGCAGGTGGCAAAAGAAGTCAAAGAATTTTCAGAGCGCTGGTGAGAGGAAACCTCTTGTTAGGCTGCATGTCTCAAATCAGCTTCAGCAGATTTATTTTTTCTTTTATGATCGTGAGCTTTAAAAGGAAAAGACTTGTTCACGTTTCTGGCACTTGCAGTTTGAAATTCATGTATCTGTCACATTCCTTTGGCTTTTCTCTCATGTTCATTACTATGCTCTTTAAGTGCTTAAAAAACATGAGCTCTTAGGACAGCATAAATTTAAAATTAGCCAGAGTGTGATGTTCAGAGGTATTTATGGAGCTGGGAACCCCTTGGAATTCATAAGATGCTGGATTTAAGCTACATATCCAAGCTAGACATTCACATTTCAAAGGGTTTGGGATATTTTTTGTTTTCAAAGCATTTAAACAGAATGTTCAGAGCTGAAGAATGGTGATCCCCGGAGAACCTTAAAAATGGGAAAGGAAGAGAAAAAAAGAATTGGGCAAAACTATCTTGCAACTAACTTCCAGTGCAGACTAGCAATTAAGCTGTTTTAAAATCCTGGTACAGAACATCCCTTCCCAAGCAACTGGAGTACCTTTTTAGGAATCCCACAAAAAGGTTTCAGCAGCGTAATTCATGTGGTTTAATTGATTTTTCCACCTTTTCTCTAGGAAGTGATAAAGCTCGTTGTCAAGACAGATAAGAAAGCTCCACCGTGGACTGCATGTTCACAGCATTTTCCAATTTAAGCCTTCTATCATCGGGGCTTTTTTGTCATCCCTAGGCAAACTCAAAGTATTATGGTTTGTTATTCATTTAGCATCTCATAGTACACCAGGCATATTAAAGGCATAAAAGCAAAATGTGTCCCTGACTAAGAGAAAATTCCTTAATTACTATTTCATTTTGTACATTATTACTTTCTAGAGGCCCTGATCAATGCCTTGGCCACTGCACAAATACAGAGGAAGGCTCAGTCGTGGACAGGTGAGTTTACCTCCAAAATAGATGGTTCAAGTGTAGGGTGGAAGAAAAGGAAGCTCTTGAATGGAGACTTCAGGCAAACACACTAGTCCACACCAGTCCTGAGCCAGCCAGCTCTGGAAGCAGCATCGCTGCCCATCTTGGAAGCACTCCAGGCCTCAGCCATATTGTCCTTTCAGCAGCCTGGCTTCTACAGATGATGTCTTCTCTTGCAGCAGGCAAATCTTAGCACCTGTGGGGAAGGGATACCGAGCAACCTTGTTTGGCCAACATTGCAGGAGCAGAGGGGTTATAGCGACAGGAGGCAATGGAAGCCCCTGACACTTGCAATGACTGGTCACTGCTGTGTATAGATGTACATTTAATTGCATCCCAGGCTATCAGCCTTCTTCAAGCACAGGTCTGGGCTCTCCTCAGTACCAAAATGGGTCTCTAACAGTCAGCTGGCACATCTGTTCTCTAACCCGCTTCAGGGTTGCTCTTAAGTTACACTGAGGCTGAAACTGGAAGGACCGGGATATCTGGCACAACTCACAGCAAGAAAACATCTTCTGGGCTAAGAGAAGATTTGTTAAAGGAACGCCTTTCAAAGACCATCAGAAGGCATCTCATTGGTATGTAATGGTAAGTATTCAAGGAATAAGAGTAGTTATGTATCAAATGAAATAAAGAGGAGAAAAATGGGATAAAGTCAGTAAACTTGGGACTTGCTTAATTAAGAGGAAGATGCTAAGAGTTCCTTTGACAGAAAAAAGTTTAAAACCATTAGTTATGACAGCCTTTGACCAATCCTTCTTTAGCCAGGCTTTCTGGCTTTTTCAGAGCTTGTAATACTTGCCAGATTTCTTCTTTGAGATACCGATTGCTCATTCAATACATTCTAGAGAAAGCAAGGATGACTAGCCTATTATTTTCAAGAGTTAGTAGATGATTGTGGATAATTATACCCTGTTAAAAACATACCCTTGAGGTAGGGATGAAATAGAGGCAGGGTGAAATGGCATAATTTTATGAATTTTATTTCACTTGTCTTCAGTTATTAAGGATAGTCTGTAACTGAGGATAAAGGAAATGAGTGAGGCTTTGGGCTTCAACCACTTGAAATGTCTCTCCCTGCTAAGCAAAGTACATGCATCATCACTTTTATATGCAAGTAAGTTTGAGGTATGCGTATGCTCAAACTCTGCTCTACTCTGCCCTGGAGCAGTTGAAGTCCCTGGGTTCGTTCAGTTCGAACGAGATGAGATTGAGGGGAGGCCTCATGGTGGCTGCAGCTCCTCCTGAGGGGAATGGAAGAGCAGCACTTATCTCTGCTCTGTGGTGACAGCGACAGGACTCAAGGGAATGGCATGGATCTGCGTCAGGGGAGGGTCAGGTTGGATGTTATGGAAAGGCTCTTCACCAGAGGGTGGTGGGCATGGCCCCAAGTACTGGAGTTCAAGGAGCATTTTGGACAATACTCTCAAACATAGGATTTGAATTTTCAGTGGTCCTGTGTGGAGCCAGGAGATGGACTCGATGACCCTTGTGGGTTTTTTCCATCTTGGGGATATTCTGTGATGTGTGATTCTGTAATTCTATGTTGGAGTACCTTTGCTAAACTGTAGTGAGAATGTGTCTATCTACGTATGGAAGATGTCTTGTATCCTTCATGCAGGAGCCACTCTTCATTTTAGAAAAGAAACACAGCTGGCCTCAAAATTGGACACCACTGCCAAAAAACCAAACCACCCGACTGGAAGAGGAAAAGCAGAAGTTTGTGGTACTCTAGGGATTAAGGCTGAATACCGTCTGCGTTGAGGACAGTACTGGGGATGCACCCATCATTTTTTGTACAACAGTTTCCCACTTCAGGTTTGCTCAACTTTCCGATTTTGGTACTAAACGCCAAATTCAACGCACTGGCCTCTCAAAGATCTCTGAAGTGGGGCTATTTGTTTCAGAAGGACCAGGAATTTATTTAGATTCCGTTTCCCTTAGGAGGTATCAACTCTATTTTTTATTGATCTACTTTTTATTTTTTTACCAGAATGATTTTTGTGGTGCTTTTCCTCAAATATCCCAGATTGTAAGCCATCCCACTTATGTGCTATAAAGTCCTAATAAATATATATCAGACTTAAAAAGCTTACACAAGTGTCATTATTTCAGTGCAACCTACTCATTCTTCAGAATTAGAAAATGAGAAACATCTCCAGTATGAAACATCTACCCAAGATATTTCCAGTTCTTTGTTCTATTTTCAAGAGGATCGCCAAATGGAGAAGTCCCGCGTTAGCAGCATGGATTTACACCTGAGCTGAATACTGGACGTCCACAAAGAGCAAACATTAAAGCCTTCAAGGACTGATAATTTGAACTATGAGCTCCTCAACATAAATATAGGCATTGCAGGAGACAGCATGGGGAAAATGAGGGTTTTTTCTTTGGATTTATGTATTTTCACAACCTACTTTAACTGAATGGCAGTGTGTAACGTCTGGTCTGGAAAGCATTCTTGCATTATTTTCAGGTTAATGTAAGCTGTGGATTCAAACAGCAGTGGTGCACCGAGGTCAGCTGAAGCTTGAGCATTTTTTTAACAGCAACAGTGTGTGCCCTGAGCCAGTCAAAGCGTGCAGTGCTGGAGTCAAATGAGCAGTAGCACTGACTACCCAACACCTCAAGTAATACTGTACAGCTGAGGAGCTCTTTTTTTTTTTTTTTCTTGCTAGACCTCATCTCATCCATAGGCTTGTAATGGCAACTCCCAGCCTGGAGGAAGACCTCTCATCGTGCAGCCCAGCTTGCTGGCTAAAACCTGCAAAGTCCCAGAGTTGAGAAATCAGCTCTGGCAGTTGCAGCAGCTGTTCCTCTCTTGAGGCCTTGCATAGTACGTAAGCCACACATGGCAGGAGAGGGGTTTCCCCGGCTGTAGCTAAGATGCTTAGGCTGTGGAGAATGCCATGCTCTGAGCACTGACAGCGACTATTTTGCACAGTGATGGTGAGAGCTATGTGTCTAATTTGGGCAGCACAGATGGGACTCTTAAGACAGCAAGAGACTGGCACTACCAGCAGAGGGAAGGGATAATGTGTTCCTTCTGCAGCAGAGATTTCACAAGTGACTCATGACTCTTCTGCAGCTCATGCTGGCATCACTTGGTCTTTCTAACCGTGACTGCACATTTTAAAGGTCAGGATGTAATGCTTCTTTTCCAAGAACCTTTGAGTCCATATTGGTGAGGGTTTTGTTCCGAAGGTCATTCGGTGCACACAGTAGTTCCTTATGATCTAACCAGGAGCTTGTTCTTCTCCTGCTGGCACAAGTATAGAGGTGATGAAATAATCTAGCCAATAAATCTCTCAGGGTAGTTTGATTCTTGGGTCCTCAATGCACACATAATTATCATGTTCATGACTAACATCAAGCGGGCCTCGTGCTTGGGCTCTGGCGTGTCTGAGCCACACCTACATTCCTCTTGCAGGCCCTCATTTAAGAGCAGATTTCAATTAACTATGATCAGATGTTTAAGGTGGCCTAGGTCTTTTATTTTGTGTGTAGGTGTTTAAATTTCACTGCTTTACACTTAAGGATGTAGTTCACTGCAAACTAGAACAGAGGCTGATTCGGGCATGTGCTCGAATGGTCTCAAATAGGACTTCCCATGACAGCAAAACCGCAGCGCTGGCTGAACTGTGCATGCAGATTGTCCACGTGCATTGTGAAAGCTTACAGCAATGGTTCTACTGTGATTTTCCACATTCACTGGCATTTCACCACTGTCCTCTGCAAAATTTGATAGCCCAAAGCTGAATGCTTATAGAAATTGCATTTGTTCTCCCCAGAATGAATTCTCACCTCCATTAGGCAGTTTTCTGTGCAAATTCCAGCTCTAGCACAGTTCGTACTTGCTTGAAATCATCGTGATCTAAATCAGCAGTCTGTGATCTGTGGTGGTAAAGCCACAATGAGAATTTCTATTAGGGAAACTGCTGGCCAGAAGATCCAAAGGATACAAATGTCCCAGTGCTACTGCATTCTTCACTCTCCCTACATTCTCTTGTTAGCTGTCATTTACTATTTTACATAGAGAAGAGTAAACCAGTGCAGACTGCTATGTGTACCATGGGTTGTAAACCCATGCAGGCAAGTAGCCCGCTCCGTCTGCACATAAGCTGAAATCTCTGCAGCTTTGTAACGTTTCCATCTTTCATACATTGCTGATTGGCATCCTGTTTAAAATCGCAATAATTCACCTTTGGTAGTTACATTAAAAAAATGGCTGCAGCCTCAGTGCAGTTCTCCTTGCATGGTGAACTGAAATTTGTGACTGTGTTTCGTAACAGTACCTTTATTGGCCAGCTTGCCACAGAGGCCTGGGACAGGTGACCTTTGCAAATCAGTAACCAACTTTGACTTTAGAAACTGTCTTTCATAATCATGTTAATCCTGGGGACACACCCTCTGCCTACACTGAACTTATTTTTCAGTAACTTTAAATTGAAAACATTGTGTAAATGATTTAAACTGTGTTTAAAAATGTATGTTTATTCCTGCATGGGATACAAACATGATTAGGACTATGGTTCACTTGCATTTCACTGGTCATACTATTAAGTTGTAGAAACACCAGTCTTCATTCCACATCTGTGTTGAAAAAAATCCATTTTTAAATATAGCTTTAGCTTTCAAAACTGTCTAATAGCACACCGTGAAATGGTCCATCCAACACGACTAATCTTAAGTGATAAAATTTCCTGCCAATGCCAGTTTTATTTCAAGAGGAAGACATGATCTCAGATATAGAAGATCCGTAATTAAAATGAGCGCTTAAATGTATCCTTCTATTACTGAAAATATAATTAGGCTACAAACAGTGTAGCTGGGAATATGGCTAAGTAAATGCCACCATTTGTTCTGTCGACTTGTTTCTTGATTGAGAGAGCCAACCTCAGAGGCGATGCAGATATCCTAAGCCTTCCATGTACCGTCAGACTGCCTATTGCCAAGACATTAGATCCCATGTGTGCCTGTTATGTCCGGGGAATATAAGCT
Source organism: Numida meleagris (assembly GCF_002078875.1). NCBI lineage: Eukaryota > Metazoa > Chordata > Aves > Galliformes > Numididae > Numida > Numida meleagris. The sequence goes on along the minus strand of NC_034410.1, from coordinate 66,079,438 downwards.
TGTTCAGCTCATGCTGAAAAAGAGGACACAGGAAAGAACAGATGAGCTCAAATATTCAAAATCTATACCATGAGGAAAAAAAAGGTAACAACCTATTGATTTGCCAGGCTTTGTTTTCAGTGAACTTCAAATTATCGTGTTCTCAAGGCTTTTTTCTTCCAGTTCTCACAGCTAAAAGGTAACGAACGCCTGTTCCACAGAAGGTAAGATACTCAAAAAAATGCCAACTATCATAAGGTAAATGACAAACCTCTACCAGAGATCTGTACTTCCTGCTCTAGATAGGGTATTCCCTCTGCGTGCACAGCACCATGACCAGCTAGTGCATAGCGGCTTGCAGAGATTTGCCATTGTTTTCCCTCAAGACCATGGTGTGTATCCCACAGTGTCACAGTTCTTTCTCTCATCTCCTCTAACAGGTCACTAAGAAAATCAGGTTAAAATCTCTCAAGGTCAGCTTGTCACATCAATATTCATGCATTTCCCCACTGCTTGCTTCTTCCACCCACAGTCCTGAGTTTCACTTTCATTTCCCCTGGACACACAGAGTTTCAGTTCTCATTCCACATTGTCCTGTTTCTTCTTGCAGGCAGCTCCTTGAGCTATGGAAATGCTGTTTAATCTCACTAGGAATATCTTCTTTTTCCCTTCTCACACTATTTGTTTTCCTGTTTTTCTTTTCCCGTCTTTCAAATCCGTTTTCCTCAAGTATCGCAATTTAAACCATTAGAAAAAGGGAAACAAAAAAGGACCGAGTTAATCAGATTCTTAAGTTTATTTATGAAACTAAGTATCAGCCTTGGGAACTATCACCAACTGGGATGGATGAAGGCACATGCTCAAGTATTTTCTAGACTTGGTGAATGTACTTTCAACCATTACCTTCACGTGCACACTATGTATCCTACCTTTTTGGATTCAGGAATGAATAACTGGATTTTCTCTCACTCCCTTTATCCCCTCCCACCAAAATTAAATTCATTTTTGCCTCTCTGTGGTGTCGCCTGCTTGGAACTACGTTGCATTTCATTTGAATCATATTTTGCTCAAGTATAAGAAATGTTACTTTGAGCATCCATTTAATTCTGATCATGTATATTTTACTCAGATAGAAAAACTATATTCAAATTAAGCAGAAACCTCAAGCCTTGTTTTGGTGCGTTCAGTGATTCCAGTTTGGCACATCTGCTGTGATAGTCACAGTAATTTTTGTTTGGGAAACAAACAAACAAACAAACAAACAAACAAACCATAATGACGTGACTAGAATTACTGCAATTCTAGAATTACTGCTTCGTAATGACAATGTGAGAAAATATTGTCCTGGGGTATTATGATAACTGCTCTAATAACTGTAAGGATTTGGAATGATTCGTGAGCCCATCAGGCCCTAACCAGAGAACAGAGAACAGCATAAAATAAAGGATAAAATGGGTTTATGCAGCTTTTTACATGTAATCCTCACCTTCCTTGTCCCGGGACTGACAAAGACCTGCTAGCATTCTGGGATGATCTGGTAGGACTTGAACAATTTCCCACTCTCCAATACATCTCTGCTCACAGTGATCTGTAACAATAATGAAAGAAGAGAGCTTTGCTGACTCAGTTCAAGTCCATTTGTGTTACTAGAAGAGGACAAAACAGACATTAGGAAAGTAGAAACCTAACTTATAGTACTTTAAAGTTTATTTTGTTTTTAAATAAAATGCCATGGACTAGCCACATAGATATGAGAAACTGGGATATGGTTTAGTCTGTAAGCAACATTTAAGAGTAGCTTGATGCTCTGTGGCAAGCCTGAACGATGCATGCAAGATTATTATAATCTGCATGACATTTACTTGGTTAATAAATAGGCTCTTTCATTGCAGCACAATCAGCTTCTGGACAGATAGATAAGGGGGTTAGCACTGACTGCTCAAACTTCTTTTCTGTAAACACTTTAGGGATGCTGTTTTGCATAATTCTAATTAAAACACATTTTATTCTTCGCTGTGGTGTTCTGCAAGCCATGGGCTTGAGTCTGTTTCCAAATATACTGTCTTTATCTAAATGTGGGAACTGAAGCAAGACGCACCACAACTTTCTGATTACTGACTAATGCTTCATTGTGTAATTGTAGGCTCTCCATCATCTCTGATCACAACGGTTGGTAACAAAATGGGCAAAATGAGGGTGAATCCAGTGTGCTGTTTCAGGATCAACCGTCCCTAAGGGATACTTTCTTCTGCTAATATTGCATTTTTCCATTCTGCAAAGTTGCCTGCAAAATCATGCAGAAAGCCACATGATACTGTAACAGCAGCAATATACTCTGTACTCAGCACTGGTGAGGCTGCACGTCGAGTTCAGTTTTGGGCCCCTCACTACAAGAAAGACATTGAGGCCCTGGAGCGCTTTCAGAGAAGGGCAGCAAAGCTGCGAAGGGTGTGGAGCACAAGTCTTATGGGGAGTGGCTGAGGGAGCTGGGATTGTTCAGTCTGGAGAGGAGGCTCAGGGGAGACCTTATTGCTCTCTATGACCTGAAAGGAGGTTGTGGCTAAGAGGGGGTCGGCCTCTTCTCCCAAGTAACAACGATAGAAAGAGAGGTAATGGCTTTAAGTTGCACTCGTGTGGAGGCTCAGGTAAAAAGGAAAAAAAAAAAAACTTCTCAGAGAGAGTGGTGAGGCATCGGAACTGCTGCCCAGGGTGGCGGTGGAGTCACTATTCCTGGAGGTGTTCAAGGAGCCCGTGGATGTGGCACTGAGGGACATGGTTAGTGGGCATGGTGGGGAAGGGTTGGCGGTTGGACTAGATGAGCTTAGTGGTATTTTCCAACCTTAATGATTCTAAGATTCTTTGAATATAAAAACGAGACCTCTCACAATAGCAGTTCCCACCGCATTAGAAATGCAAACACTTCCCCCAGCCAGTTTGCACCCAGCATCGCCCTACAGCTGCGGAGCACCTTTGGGCCCACTCCTGCAGGCTGTGGCTACATTCCTTTTGATCCACACACCAAAGGCAGCAAATGGCGTTACCTCGGGAAAATCCTTCATCTGTATCGGGGCGTGGGGGGCTCTGAGGCGAGCTGCGGGGCTGCTCGTGAGCCTAACGGAACCCAGGAGGCACCCGCACGGAGCCAGCTCAGCCGCCCACCACCACGACCACTCCTCCGCTACCAGGGGACGGGGACGGGGACGGGAACGGCAGGTGGGATTGCCCTCCGCCGCCAGCACCGACCGAGCCTCAGAGCCCACCGGTGCCGGAGCAGCGGACTCGCGGCGAGGCGCCGCGCCGCAGCCCGGCCGCGGGGCACCGCACACGCTCGCGAACTCGCTGACGTTCGGGCGCCCATAGGCCGACAGGAGCGC